>NC_072777.1:22371092-22671092 GCF_022539595.1 Amphiprion ocellaris | reverse complement strand
GATTTTTCAACATGTTGTAAAAACGTGCCATATGATGAAATAATGTAAAGGAGGCCGTGAAAAACACTCCAGAACGGTTTTCTTTGAAAATAAAATCATCATGAATTTTGGCCCAAAAAAAACGCCATAGTATACTATGTCGAAAAATAATGCGATTTTTTAACATGTAAAAACGTGCCATATGATGAAATAATGTAAAGCAGGCTACGACAAACACTCCAGAAAGGTTTTCTTTGGAAAAAAAATCATCATGAATTTTGGCGCAAAAAAACGCCATAGTATACTATGTCGAAAAAAAATGTGATTTTTTTTAACATGTAAAAACATGCCATATGATGAAATAATGTAATGCAGGCTACGACAAACACTCCAGAAAGGTTTTCTTTGAAATAAAAATCATCATGAATTTTGGCACAAAAAAACGCCATAGTATACTATGTCGAAACAAAAATGCAATTTTTCAACATGTTGTAAAACCGTGCCATATGATGAGATAATGTAAAGTAGACCGTGAAAAACACTCCAGAACGGTTTTCTTTGAAAAGTCATCATGAATTTAGTTAGTCGTCCAAAATATGGAAAAAATGTCATAGTTTAGTATGTCGTCCAAAATGTGACAAAAACGTCATAGGTTAGTATGTTGTCCACAATGTGACAAAAACGTCAGTTTAGTATGTCGTACAAAATATGAAAAAAACGTCATAGTATAACATGTCATCCAAAAAACGTCATAGTATAGCATGTCACTCTAAAAACGTCATAGTATAGCATGTCGTCCAAAAAACGTCATAGTATACTATGTCAAAAAATAATGCGATTTTTCAACATGTTGTGAAAAATGTGCCATATGATGAAATAATGTAAAGGAGGCCGTGAAAAACACTCCAGAAAGGTTTTCTTTGAAAAAAAAAAATCATCATGAATTTTGGCGCAAAAGAACCCCATAGTATAGTATGTCGAAAAAAAATGCGATTTTTTAACATGTTGTAAAAACGAGCCATATGATGAAATAATGTAAAGGAGGCCGTGAAAAACACTCCAGAAAGGTTTTCTTTGAAAATAAAATCATCATGAATTTTGGCCCAAAAAAAACGCCATAGTATAGTATGTCGAAAAAAAATGTGAGTTTTTAACATGTAAAAACATGCCATATGATGAAATAATGTAAAGCAGGCTACGACAAACACTCCAGAAAGGTTTTCTTTGAAAAAGAAATCATCATGAATTTTGGCCCCCCAAAAAAAAAACGCCATAGTATACTATGTCAGAAAAATAATGCGATTTTTCAACATGTTGTGAAAAATGTGCCATATGATGAAATAATGTAAAGGAGGCCGTGAAAAACCCTCCAGAAAGGTTTTCTTTGAAAAAAAAAATCATCATGAATTTTGGCGCAAAAAAAACGCCTTACTATACTATGTCGAAAAAAAATGTGATTTTTTAACATGTTGTAAAAACGAGCCATATGATGAAATAATGTAAAGGAGGCCATGAAAAACACTCCAGAAAGGTTTTCTTTGAAAAAAAAAAATCATTATGAATTTTGGCGCAAAAAAACGCCATAGTATACTATGTCGAAACAAAAATGCAATTTTTCAACATGTTGTAAAACCGTGCCATATGATGAAATAATGTAAAGGAGGCCGTGAATAACACTCCAGAAAGGTTTTCTTTGAAAAGTCATCATGAATTTAGTTAGTCGTCCAAAATGTGGAAAAAATGTCATAGTTTAGTATGTCATCCAAAATATGACAAAAATGTCATAGGTTAGTATGTCGTCCAAAATGTGACAAAAATGTCATAGTTTAGTATGTCATCCAAAATGTGACAAAAATGTCATAGGTTAGTATGTCGTCCAAAATGTGACAAAAACGTCATAGGTTAGTATGTCGTCCAAAATGTGACAAAAATGTCATAGGTTAGTATGTCGTCCACAATGTGACAAAAATGTCATAGGTTAGTATGTCGTACAAAATATGAAAAAACGTCATAGTATACTATGTCAAAAAATAATGCGATTTTTCAACATGTTGTGAAAAATGTGCCATATGATGAAATAATGTAAAGGAGGCCGTGAAAAACACTCCAGAAAGGTTTTCTTTGAAAAAAAAAAATCATCATGAATTTTGGCGCAAAAGAACGCCATAGTATAGTATGTCGAAAAAAAATGCGATTTTTTAACATGTTGTAAAAACGAGCCATATGATGAAATAATGTAAAGCAGGCTACGACAAACACTCCAGAAAGGTTTTTTTTGAAAAAGAAATCATCATGAATTTTGGCCCCCAAAAAAAACGCCATAGTATACTATGTCGAAAAAATAATTCGATTTTTCAACATGTTGTGTTAAAATGTGCCATATGATGAAATAATGTAAAGGAGGCCGTGAAAAACCCTCCAGAAAGGTTTTCTTTGAAAAAAAAAATCATGAATTTTGGCGCAAAAAAAACACCTTACTATACCTTGTCGAAAAAAAATGTGATTTTTTTAACATGTTGTAAAAACGAGCCATATAATGAAATAATGTAAAGGAGGCTGTGAAAAACACTCCAGAAAGGTTTTCTTTGAAAAAAAAAAATCATTATGAATTTTGGCGCAAAAAAACGCCATAGTATACTATGTTCGAAACAAAAATGCAATTTTTCAACATGTTGTAAAACCGTGCCATATGATGAGATAATGTAAAGTAGACCGTGAAAAACACTCCAGAAAGGTTTTCTTTGAAAAGTCATCATGAATTTAGTTAGTCGTCCAAAATGTGGAAAAAATGTCATAGTTTAGTATGTCATCCAAAATATGACAAAAATGTCATAGGTTAGTATGTCGTCCAAAATGTGACAAAAATGTCATAGTTTAGTATGTCATCCAAAATGTGACAAAAATGTCATAGGTTAGTATGTCGTCCAAAATGTGACAAAAACGTCATAGGTTAGTATGTCGTACAAAATATAAAAAAACGTCATAGTATAGCATGTCACTCTGAAAACATCATATTATAGCCTTTGGTCCACAAAACGTTATAGTATAGCATGTCGCTCTAAATACGTCATAGTGTAGCATGTCGCCCAAAAAACATCATAGTATAGCATGTCACTCAAAAAACGTCATAGTATAACGTCACTCAAAAAACGTCATAGTATAGCATGTCGCTCTGAAAACGTCATATTATAGCCTTTGGTCCACAAAACGTTATAGTATAACATGTCGCTCAAAAAATATCGTAGTATAGCATGTCGCTCAAAAAACGTCATAGTATAACATGTCGCTCTAAATACGTCATAGAAAAGCCTTTAGTCCACAAAACGTTGTTTTGTCCCGGCTGTCTGATGTAGGTGAGGAGCAACACAAAAACAGTCCAAATGCTTGTTTCCAAAGGGTTAGACGAGTATTTATTTGAAAGAGTAAGTTTACAACAACACAACATGTGAGGGGGTTAAAAGCAAATGGGTGTTAGTAAAATAAAAATAAATAAACAGAACTAAAAGTGAACTTCACGTTGACATTGATGGGCATTCCAACCAGGAACAAAGTAAAAGATAATCAATGCGAAAAAAAACTCTTCCTGTTCACCTCCTAAAACCCAAAAACACACCGCAATAGCATCCTAAACTAAAACTACCAATGAGTTCCCTGTTTTCCTTTCTGAACAATTCAAAGGTCCCTCTCTATCTCCCCACACATCCACCAACCACTGGAACACATCTCCAAAGTTCTGCCGGGCCAGCTCAGCTTCCCCTCAGAAGAAGTGCTGCCACCTGCCAGATGAAGGAGCCTTTTGAGAGGCAGCTGGCATCGTGATTGGACTGTACTTTGGTCTGTTCCAATCCAGCTTCAGCTCCAGAGACGGCAGGCGGGACGAGTCAACGGAGGCCGGGTGGACGAAGGCATGCAGCTGAGTACAATCTAGAAAACAACAGAGGAGGAGTGCAGCGGCCAGAACACACAGAGTAGCATCGTATGTTTCTTAGAAAATATTATAGTATAGCCTTTGGTATGAAAAAACACCATCATATACATCATATATTGTACAAATAACAAGTCAAAGGAAAGAGACATACATTGTAGAATTGTAGTAATTGTGGGCTGACTGATTTACTGATTATCAGTATTTAAATTTTTACTGATTTACGGTAATAAATAAATTTAAAAAGTGTGCTACTTTGGCTCTGAACCTTTATCTACCTGTGGTCGCTCTGTTTTCTGGAGTGATTTGATTGGTTATACGTCACGAATAAAACTCCTTTAACTTAACATCTGTAAACAAAACAAGAACGTTTGTGTTCTTCTAAGTTTAACTCCAAGATTTTAAATACTTTCATTTACTGCAAATGAATATCTACTCCAAATGTCTCACTAAAAATCATTATCAGCCTTAAAAACCCACAAAACACCCCTCTATACTCGACCACACTTAGTACAGTCTGGTTCCTCCTTCTATAAATCTGCTTGGAATCTTCCACTTCCTGTTTGTCAAAGTGGCCTTCTACCTGGACAGGTTTTGTTGGAGCTCATGCAACAAACATTTTGGGTAATTGCACTTTAATATGGATGGATGACACTGAATTAGAGTCTGTTTTAATAAGACTGAGTTAAGATGTGTAGCTGTCATTAAAAAGGAAATTATTTCTCAGAATTCACAGAGGAAAGTCTGAAATGTTTGCTAGGTTAGCGTCCCACATGTTCTTTGGCTCAGCTAAAGCTAACTCTCTCCAACTTCTGGATCTCTTGAGTTGCTTATTAAAATATCTTGCTAGAGGTGCTGAAGCTTAGAAAGTCTGAGATGTTTGTTCAAAATAAGCTCATTCTCAAGTCTTATCTGAACTGTCCTCTTTTCTGTTAACTTTCCCTAAACTTAGGAGTTAATGACAGAGCAGCACATCCAGACTCAGTCTCATTTATGTAGAGATTAAACTTCAGTGTCATTCATTGATGTTAAAGTGCAGTTTTTCAAATGTTTGTTGCACATGCTCCCGACCAAACCAGTCCAGGTGGAAGACGATGTGAAGAGAAAGCTCCAGAGGATGAATATCACACATTTACGTTGGAAATAAATTTCCTTTAATTAGACATTGTCATGCAAAAGTTGGATTTCCCTTTAATCATGTTCAAATCCTTGTTGAGTGTTTTGTTGATGATGGTTTCTGGTTTTTTGACACTCGGCCCCAAAGATTAAAACCTTTTACGGCTCACAAGCTGCAACAATTCACACATTATCAACTATCTTTCTGACTAAACTAAGATAAAAAGTGAAAAACTGCCTGATTCATGCATCATGAATGTAAATCTTTTTGGTTTTTATGACAGTAAACTGAATATATTTGGGTTTGACATTTTATAAACCAAAACAAGAAACGAATTACTGGAGAAAACAATCAACAGATTAATGGACAAAGAAAATGTGTTTTCCAACATATATGGCTGAATTACTCCAACATTACAAGATACATACAATTTGAATTCAATTTTATTTCTACAACACCAATTACAGGTCAAATTGTCTCAAGACGCTTTATTTTTATATTGTTTTGTCATATTTAAAATATGACAAAGTAAGAAATTTAAACCTCTTGACTAATCCAATTTATTATTTGGTTTTTAAGAGACTAATGGACAATTAAAATAAATTTCTCCACTAAAACTAATAAACATGAGGTCAGATAGAAGGAAGAGTTTTAAATACTGCAGTCCCACGATGACAAGAATAAAGTTTCTCAACAAAAACTAAATCTGCTGGTGGATTCCATTAAAGTCCTAATAAATGATAATAAAGTGTGATACTAAAGGTTTGTGGTGCTAAAAATGTCAAAGTAAAGATATCAAGTTGAACATCTGGATGGAGGTTGATAAAAGTTGACCTCCCTTCATTTCTCTGGAGCCGACTCCATGGATTTTATGGATGATGGTTAAAGACCTGCTCTTCTAGTCATCTTCCTTCTAGTTGCTGTAAAAGGTCACTCCATCCTGGCCGACTTCAACACCTCTTCATGACAACCTGTCCTGCCTCTGACCTGGTGGAAACTCAAGAAACTCGGGAAAACCTGTCGAGACTCGAAGAACTCGTGGCGACTCGAAGAACTCGTCGGGCGGGGGAAGGTGTGGTGGGTGGTGGGGGGAGGTGGGGGACTAGAGGGGGGAGGCCGCCACCCACCTTCCCGCCTACTCTCCGCCCTGACTCCACCCAGACTCCGCCTTGGCTCCACCCATGTGGTCACTTCAGGAACTACGATGTCAAAGGGACGACGAATTTATGTCTTTTCATCTGATCTGTAGCTCAGTGAGTTAAGGATTTGCCTATGGAGCTGCAGGTTGCTGGTTCAAGACCAGACCCTTCTTAAAGTTTTCTCAAAATCCTGACAAAGACAAAGAAAGAAAACTGCCGTTGGCGGGTCTTGAACCTGCGACCTTCCACTCCGTAGTCTCTCTTCTTATCCCCCTGAGCTATTCGCTCAGATACTAATTCTTCTTTTTTTTGCACATTTATCATCTATTTTTTGTCGTTTTCGAGTTTTTTTTTAACTCGAGTCTCGACTCGACCGTTTTTCTCAGGAGGTTGGGCTTCAGCCTTTGTTCTGGAGGGTGGAACCCTCAGTTCCAAGACTTTCCAAAGCCTCCAGACCTCTCGAGTCCTCAGGACCTGAGCTTTCACACAGTCTGAGGGCTGAAATTTTCTAAGTCCCACAGTAGTTCTCTGTTAGATTGAACTTTCAGACAGTCCAAGGACTGAAATTTTCTAAGTTCCTGAGTACTTCTCTGTTCGTTTGAACCTTTCGACAGTCTGAGGACTGAAAACCTAAAAGTTCTTGAGTAGTTCTGTTAGTTTGAACCTTCAGACAGTCTGAGGACTGAAATTTAAAAAGTTTCTCAGTATTTCTCTGTTAGTTTGAACTTTCTGGTTAACAGAAGCCTTAAAACTTGTGACCATGAGTCTTGATTTCACATTTAGACCATCCATCTGAGTTCTTCTCAGACCTTTACCTGTGGGTTTTTTAGAAATCCTCAATAAACTTTGATTCTCTTCACTGAACAGTAAAGTTTGTGAAGATCAGAAGGTAACAGTTTGATCAATGCCTTCAACTACTAGTAGACTTTATCTGGAAAGCAGTTTTCTGAAATGAGTTCTTAGTAAATCTGTCTACAATCAAACCAAGAACATAGAAAGAGGAAATGTTTGAAGAAACAACTTGATCTTTTCATTTCAGACTAGAAAACGCTTTAATACTTTTATCTGTTTTTGCTCTTTTTGAACGTTTTATTGTCTCTTCTGTTTAATTTGATCTTCTAAAGTCTAACTGGTGTCTTTTCAAATATTTTGTCTTTAGTTTGATTCTTCTTAAATGTTTACTTTTGCTCTTTTCTCACCTTTTATTCTTTTCTAATGTCTGATTTGATTTAGAAATGTTTTGTCTTTTTAATGTTTAATTGTTTTTTCAAATGTTTTATCGGCTTGTTTGAAGAATTTCCTTTTCTTTCTCAATGTTTAATTTTTCCATTAAATCTTTAAGGTTTTTCTTTTTAAATGTTTTGCCTCCTTTTAATGTTTAATTTTCTGTTTAATTCCTATTTAAAGTTTTATTGTCTTTAAGACGTAATTTTCTAATTAAACATTTAATGTTTTGTCTTTTTAAAGGTTTAATAATCTAATGTTCTGTATTTTTTAAATGTTTATTATTCTTGTTTAATTGAATTTTAAAATGTTTAATTATCTAAAATATTTCATCTTTAATGTTTAATATTTGTTTAAACAATTTTGCTTAATTTCATAATTACATGTTTTGTATCTTCTATTTAATTATCTAATTAAATATTTTGTCTTTCATATAATGATATTTAATGTTTAATTTTCTTTTTAAAAGTTGTATAGTATTAAATGTTTTTTTCCTTTGATTTAATTGCTTTTTTAATGTAGTTTATTTCTTTAATCTTTTTTTTCTGTCAAGATATTAACCCCAACATTTAAAATGAAACAAACCCTTAAATCACAATGAAAATACTTCTGTTGTCACAATCATGAGTTAGTCAATTATTCAGTTTATCAACTTTATTTGTTTAGCACTTTTCACACAGATGACAAAACTAAACAAGCAAAGAGAAAAAACTATGCTAAAACTATGATTAAAACTCAAAAATATACTTTAAAAATAAAAAAAAAAAGATTTAACATGGTAATAAAATATGTTGTGTCCAGGGGATGGAGGGAGTTTATTGAAGTCTTCTTGGGCTCACATGGGAAATCATTTAAAATATAAACTTGATATTCAGTCTAAGGAAACTGGAAACTGCAGAGTGACAGAAGAACCAACAATATCTCCTGTTTTCTCCTTTAATGAGTCGACTCTTCTTGTGCTTTCAGACCAAAGAACTACAGACTCTTCACAACCTGCTCAAACTCTTGGTACAGGACCTCACCACACGGGTCAAGAAGGTTTCCATCTCATTTCTTCTCTGAAAATCACCTTCTCCTGCTCAAACTGCTGACAAATGTTTCTGCTGCTCTAAAGTCTGGTCTCCAGAACTTCCTAAAAACTCTCAAAGTCTCTTCTGCTGCAGGTTGCTTTGTAGAACTGTTGCAGAAAACCTCACTAAACCACATGGAGGAGCCTCAAGATAGTCGTCCAAATGAAACCGTACAAAACCCAAACTAGCACAACCCAAACGCTAAAGTCTCCTGCAGCCTACCAGAGAACCTCTGAGAACAGAGAATCAGGACAGGAACTCTTACCTTCTGGACAACCAACGCTGGTTCACAAACAAGAATACAGAATGTGTCTGACCAAAAACCTCTGAAGACTCACTACAGCCAAGACAAAGACACAACTCAGCTGCACCAAATCCACTAATCACTGCACACATTAGCACCATGTGCTAACTGTGGCTAAAGAACCACATTTACCAAGACAACTATCTGGTACAAAGTCCTAAAACACACCAAGAAACACATTAAAGATGATTTTACTGCTGGAAGCTGCAAGCCAACACCTAAAGAACAAATTAAAGCAACGGAACCAAACCCGGTTCTGTGGTGGAGAGAAACAGAGGAAATGTTTGAATGCACCCCAATAAAGCAGGAAGACACTGAGCTGCTCAGGTGTTCCTGATAACACCAAGCAGCCACCTGGACAGCCAATAGGAACACAGCTTACTGGAAGTCCAGAGGGGTGGGTTAGTGAAGTAAATTTAGTTTAAAGTTTAAGCAGAAAGTTGAAAACCACCACCTTCTGATACCTGAAATCTCTGAGTTTTCACACAAAGAACACCTGAACATGTCAAACTGGTTTCATAGTAGAACCATCATTGTAAAAACATCATAGTATGGTGTGTTGCTCAAAAAACATTACGACCTGGCTGTCTAGGGTCACCGAGGAGCAACACAAAAACAGGACAAACGCTGGTTTCCAGGGGGTTAGGCGGCTATTTATTTGAAAGAGTAAGTTTACAACAACACAACATGTGAGCACAAAAATCAGTCTGTCTTTAGTTCAGCTGAAAATATTAGTTTTTGTCTTTTTTATTGACCAAACTTTTCCAGAAGTAGATGAAGAATAATTAAAGCTCTCATGTAGAAGTCCAACTTATTTTGGATCCTTGTGGAGAGTTTAATCTTAGAGTTTGTAAAGCTGTTGAGTTTTTAGAGTCACATGGATTGTTTTGACATTTAATAACCGAGTCCTGAAATAAAATTACAGTTGTGGATTTCTGTCATTTACTCTGGACTAAACAAATAACAGTAGCATAAATCTCAAACATCATTATGAGGAGTCTGGATTGAGGTTTCTCACTTGATAATGATCAAAACATGAAATTTAGGTTGGTTTAAAGGAATATTCCACCTTAAATCTTTGAATGTTGACCTAAAAGGTTGGTTTCAGGAAGTATTCCACCTACAAGGTCCTCACACATCCACTTTAAAGGAACATTCCACCAAAAATGTATTTTATGTACAGCGTCTTTGAGTTTTTGGAAAAGCGCTTTATAAATAAAATTTATTATTATTATTATTATTATTATTAAAAATCCTTGGACATGCACCTAAAATGTTGGTTTAACCGAGTATTCCATCCAAAATCCTCAGAGACCTGAGGGGCTTGTTAAAAGGAATATTCCACCTAAAACCCCAAATATAGACCCGAAAGGGTGGTTTAGAAAAAAATCCTTCAATGTAGACCAAAAACGTTGGTATGGAGCAATATTCCACCTGAAATGTAGACCTGAGAAGTTGGTTTGGAAGAATATACCATCCTAAACATCCTTAAATGTAGACTAAAAGATGGTTTGGAAGAAAATTCCACCTAAAATTCACTACTGTAGACCTTGGAGATTGGTCTGATGATATATTCCACCCAACATCCTTGAACATAAACTTAAAAAGTTCGTTCAAAGGAATATTCCACCTAAAATCCTTCAATGTAGACCAAAAAATCTTGGTGTAAAGGAGTATTCCACCTTAAATGTAGACCTAAACGATGGTTTGGAGTAATATTCTACTCTAAAATCTTCCAATGTAGACCTAAAAGGTTTATCTGATGGTATATTCTACCCAACATCCTGGAACATTTACCTAAAAGGTTGGTTTAATGGTATATTCCCAGAAGAACCCTTGAACATTGGGCTTAATGGTATATTCCACCCAAAATACTTGTACATATACCAAGAAGTCAGCGTAAAGGAAATGTAGACCTAAAAGGATAGTTTAAAGGAATATTTAAACAATTATTTTCATTATTTAATAATCTGTTATCAGTCAGACCCGTGGCAAACTTATTTTCATCAGTTTTTTAGTGGAAGTCACAAATAAAGGAGCTCTTGGTTTTTCCCGGCGTTACTGAGTCCAAAGCTGCTGTTTCAACACAGAACGTTCACATGCATCCACAAACCTCTCAGCACTCAAACACCCACAGACAGGAGGTCAGCTGGACCGAGGCTCGGCGGCGTCCTCAGACCCACGAGTCGGGGAGTCGGTGAACTTGTTGGTCTGGTTTGAAGGCCTCCGTGTGGTCCAGTAGAAGTCCACGTAGTCGGTGTTGGCTTTGAAGCGCAGTGACTGGCCGCCATCAGGTGGACCGGCTCGTCCTCGTAGGGCTCCTCCTGTAGCCTTGAGGGAACCACAGGAACATTCAGTAGCTGTTGGAGTTCTTCCTGTCAGGCTCGTGGTAGAACGGCTCTGAAGAATCTTGTACTTGTCTTATCTGGAACAATCTAACAGCCTAAACTGTTAACAGCAGTGTAAAGAAGCAAACACACAGGTATAGATTAGGACTCAAACTAGATTTATTTTAGAAAACAAATCAACTTAGAGGCATTTGTTCACACATGTGGCTGAATAGGAGGCCGTCCAATCAGATTTGAGGTCTTCACTCTGTAGGTTGGTTGTTCGGTGAGACTCTTGGACCTCCATCAGCTGACATGGATGTTTGATGGTCTTCCTCTCTAGTGCCAGATGATTCATCCATGAATTCAGCAGCTACAGACTGAAATGAAGCTCATGCTGCCGTTATTGAATTCCTGTTCCAGACTAGATGTTCAGAGCTCACCTTGAATGCAGCCGTCTGCTGTCTGATAGTTTTTCTCATTGTAGTCTTCAATAAAGTCTTTTTCCTCATGTCAGGATGTGGTGAGACTCTTTCTCAGTCTCTGCAGACGTCCCTCATTGTGCATCTCCAGAGAAGAAACAGAAAAACTGGTCACTGCTTCAGCATCACAAACGCTCTCCAGCATTGAGAGTGTTTTAGGAATTAATTCATTGTGTTGTGAACTTTGAAGGAGCAGAAACTTTACAGCTGCCAAAGATATGAGCTCCAATTCTGGATGTTTTAGTAAATGAAGTTCATCAAATGAACACTTGATTTTTGCTGATAAATCTCATTAAATTACTGAAGAAATCCAACATAAAAAGCTGTAAACGCTCAGGCAGCTTTTGTTAAAGTTTGTCTATAATTCTATCATCATGTTCTGGAACCAGGACTCTGCAGAAGTTCCTTCAATCAGATACTTGTGTGTTTCTATTTAAGGCCTCAGGTTTGAACGTACAGCAGAGGATTAGAAAGGAGTGATTTTAATATTTAAATCAGTCCAGTAAATGTTTGGCGTGAAAATTATTAAAATTTTGATTTAGATTTGTGTCATATGATATTGTAGAGTCTCACTTAAATATATCCAAATGAGTTCAGTGTATTTACATTTTATAGAATATTTGATTTCTTAATCTCAATACTGAAGGGTCTGACCCTAAATATTATAATAATGATGTCAATTTAAATAATATTTTAGTGCAGAGTCATAAACTTTAATCAGCTAAACTTGCATAATAAATATCACTGTACAATCTTAAACTGAACATTCATATTATTGAGGTAAATTTACATAAATCATGATATTCTAGAGTCTTAACTGGAATATTTCTAACATTAATCTTTTTGTATTGTGCTGATAAACAACAATAACCCGACTGTCAGATAATATTTGTTGTCTGTGATTGTGAGACTAAATTCCTCCACATTGTGGAACTGGACTGAATTTCCCAAAATGGAAACATGGACAGAATTTAACACTCATGTATCCATGGCAACGCTAACGTTTCTGCTTCTTACCAAAGTTCACAACACAAGTAAAGATTTTAATGTAAAACTTCAGGGATGACTGCTGACCATAAGTATTCTGATCAATACTTCATGATCAATATCAGGACAGATGTTACAACTCCAGCTGTTGCATTAGACTGCAGTTATTCACAGAGAAATTAAAACATCACATTCCTCATGAAAACTAGATGGGACTTTTATTAAATAAAGTGTTGGTGAATAAACAGTGTAAAAAGTGCAAAGCAGCTCCATTAAATCAGGAGATGTGAGACTTCCACAGCATGGATCACCATCTGCTGTGTTGATTCATAGCTGAATGTCAGAATGAACTGAGATAGAAAAGCTGCTTTGAGCTGCAACATTACGGTCTGACAATCCAACACCATCACAGTTTTCATCTGGTTGTTTTGCTCCAACATGCTGTGAAGTTCAGTTTTTACCTGAATCAATACAGAGATTCTATTTCCAACCAAGACTGGAATAAAAATTAGAATGTTATGAGGTTATTAATGCAACTAAATCCTTTCAGATGGAAGGATTTACTTCTAAGTTCTAATTCAAGTTTCAGTTGGAGCACATTGCATTTACAAAGAAAAACAGCGATACCTTCATAGCAACATTTAATAAACCTAAAGCTTCCCTGTTGGCTCATTGGTGGAGTTTGTTACTGAGCATCTGAACCTTAAATCCAGTGAGACGACCATCTTCAGTCGAGGCCAGTCAGAGAACTTCAAGACCTTCCATCAGCTGGACCAGATGTGGCATCATCTCCCTCTGAACATCTGGATGACAGGAGAAAAGACAGAAATCAAACACAGATCACAGAAATACAATTTATTCACTTTCATCATTTTATAAAAGTAGCATGAACTTTATTAAAACTTGACAACATAAGTAATGAAAGTAAATGTTTTTATCTCATGTTGAAGCTAAATTTAAAGTCAATTTTAATGAGTTTATCCTGAAAGGAGTGAGAACCTAAAAGGTTTATCTGATGGTATATTCTACCCAACATCCTGGAACATTTACCTAAAAGGTTGGTTTAATGGTATATTCCCAGAAGAACCCTTGAACATTGGGCTTAATGGTATATTCCACCCAAAATACTTGTACATATACCAAGAAGTCAGTGTAAAGGAAATGTAGACCTAAAAGGATTGTTTAAAGGAATATTTAAACAATTATTTTCATTATTTAATAATCTGTTATCAGTCAGAACCCTGGCAAACTTATTTTCATCAGTTTTTTAGTGGAAGTCACAAATAAAGGAGCTCTTGGTTTTTCCCGGCGTTAGTGAGTCAAAAGCTGCTGTTTCAACACAGAACGTTCACATGCATCCACAAACCTCTCAGCACTCAAACACCCACAGACAGGAGGCCGGCTGGACCGAGGCTCGGCGGCGTCCTCAGACCCACGAGTCGGGGAGTCGCTGAACTTGTTGGTCCGGTTTGAAGGCCTCCGTGTGGTCCAGTAGAAGTCCACGTAGTCGGTGTTGGCTTTGAAGCGCAGTGACTGGCCGCCATCAGGTGGACCGGCTCGTCCTCGTAGGACTCCTCCTGTAGCCTTGAAGGGACCACAGGAACATTCAGTAGCTGTTGGAGTTCTTCCTGTCAGGCTCGTGGTAGAACGGCTCTGAAGAATCTTGTACTTGTCTTATCTGGAACAATCTAACAGCCTAAACTGTTAACAGCGGTGTAAAGAAGCAAACACACAGGTATAGATTAGGACTCAAACTAGATTTATTTTAGAAAACAAATCAACTTAGAGGCATTTGTTCACACGTGGCTGAATAGGAGGCCGTCCAATCAGATTTGAGGTCTTCACTCTGTAGGTTGTTGCTGTTTGGTGAAACCTCTCAGCACTCAAACACCCACAGACAGGAGGCCGGCTGGGCCGAGGCTCGGCGGCATCCTCAGACCCACGAGTCGGGGAGTCAATTTTAATGAGTTTATCCTGAAAGGAGTGAGAATGGAGCTTTTCTTTCCTTTTTAGAATATTCCCTCAAAATATTCTGTTTATTATTGGCTTTAGAAGCATTTTTCTTTACTTATTTATTTTTAGATACCTCAGACTGATGCACTTTGCTGGTTTGCAGATAATTTCATGTACAATGACAATAAAGATCTTCTATTAGAACATATTTTGCTAAAACAAGAACTGCAAACATTCTCAACCATCTCTCAGGCTGCAAAATTCCAACTGCGACAAAGAATTATCTGATGTACTTATTATTATAATAATCTTTACTGAACCAGCCCTGGAATTAATAAAAATCTGTATATGGATATGATTTTCTCTGATGGGACCACTATGGAAGCCGTAGTAATTATTAACTATCCTTTGAAGGGAGAAATTGGGTCTTCATTCAGGTGGATAAAAAAATGCTCTCCCTTAAAAAAAAAAAAAAAATGCATACCATAAAGTAAATCTGTTCTGCACTGCACACATACTACACTTTTGTATAACTCTGGATGTCAGAGTAAAGGCAGACAGATCCACCGATCAGCCACAACATTCTGACCACTGACAGCTGAAGAGAACAACATCCATCATCTTGTTCTAATGCAACGTTCTGCTGGGAAACCTTGACGTTCATGTGGATGTTTGACATGTACCACCACCTGAACACTGCAGGACAAACAACCCCCTAGTCTCCATGGCAACAGCAGTCCTTGATGCCAGCTGCCACCCTCAGCAGGACAAATTAAAACTGCTCAGGAGTGGTCTGAGGAACACGACAGAGCTAAGCTGTTCACCTGGGTTCCACACTCCCCACATCCAGATCTGATTGAGCATCTGTGGGATGGTCCAGGATCAGCCTGGTCTAGGTAGGACCCACCCTACAACCCACAGGACCCACAGAATCCACAGGACATCCCCAGAGGTTCTGATGAACCACTGGGTCAGAGGAGTTTTAGCAGCATAAAGGGACCAACACAGTATTAGTCAGGTGGTCAGAATGTTATACTGTTATATTGTCATGCTGATTATATGATCAGTAAATGTTACCATCAATTATAACGTCCACATTGATCAGGAAAAAAAAACAACTATCAGTTCATTCAGAAACTGTGGGGTTAAACCTAAAAACACAGACCTCAACAGCAGTTTGTTTCAAAGCAGAACACCAGCTGGTTTTCAATAAAGAAGCTTTCAAAGCAACAATTAAATGACAGCTTTGTTCTCATTAAGTTCACAGTCAGCCAAAATAATGTACACATACATCAGGAAAAGAATTTTTTTTATTGATATTTCATTTGTATAAGTACTTCTATACATATAGATTCCTCTTTCTAAGTTTGATCAAATCACGATAACTCTGTGTCCTGTTGTACGATGTTTTCCCAACAGATGGCTTTACCCTCATGAATGGAGCATCAACAAGTGACATCTACAACACAACAGAAATGTCTGGAAGCCAGTGGCCACCACTTTGAGCACCTCTTGTAATTGTAGAGGCCAAAGATAACTTTTATTAATCTCGTGATGTCTGAATAAATTTGGTATTGAAATATTTATGCAAGTTTTTCTTTTCCTGATGTGTGTAAACATTATTTTGGCTGACTCTGTATAATGGGTTTCTGACAGGTCACCAGGCAACATCTTTTTATAATAATGACAAACATACCTGCATTCTACAGGAGTGATTTTCCTCATGTGCAGGTAAAGATGTGTGAGGAGCTTAGAGATGACAGGAGCAGGAGTCATCCTCACTAATTCAGCTTCCACCTAGAAACAGAAAGACCACAAACAAACACACTGATATACTCTCAAACGTTCAACCTCACAGCCTCAAAATATCTGTTTAGGAAGTGTTGTTTCTAAATTCTGCTGAAAGCATTGACAGACATTCTCTTACAAGGTTGTGTAAAAAGCAGCCTGTCCTCTGAGCTACTGAGAAATCTTCCTGAACAAAGTTTCTACGTGTAAATCAGCTCAACTAAAACTAAAACCTCAGTCAGAGATAACAGGTATCACAAATTATAAACAACGTTCTTTGTTAACTCAGACTTTCTGCTTCAACCTCACATAAAAAGGGAAGTTCAACTCGTCAGGTGACTGAAAATGAACGGCTTGTGCAGTTCTAGATCCAAAAGTAGGATGTTTCAACTCATGTTTTACTACAAATACATGCAATAATAAATAAATACAATGGCTGGTTGTTAGTTTATTCACTATTAATGTCATTTTATATACTGGATTGAACTTGAGCAGTGGAAGAGAGAAGAAATTTAATGAAATTATGGAGATTCAGAGAGATAATGTTGTGCAATGTTAAGTTAAGCGCTGTTTAGTTCAAACCAGCTGAATGTTAAACTTCAGTGCAGCTGAACGGGTTTCAGTTAACCTTAAAGTAAAATAACTTTTTTAAAGGCTAAAATACACAGCAGAGAAATACAGGTTGAGAATGTCATTCTAATAATGACGGACAGCTGTGGCAGCAACTAACACAGGTGTTCAGTGGTAAGTTAGCCACCTGCGTTATTTAGCCCGCTAGCTAACTTAGCCGCTTAGCTAGCTAACGCGTCCGGACCAACCGCTCAAACACGACAAAACACAACTCTTCACAAATCGCTGACTTAACGTACAACAAAATAACGCTACAGCTTAAAAGTATTTATCTTCTTACCGTGTTTTACTTCAAAAACAAGATCAACAGCAGCCACAGATGCTACCAGACATGCAGACCATAGATACATACAGACTAGATACGCTAGCGCGCTGTCTTCTATATTATCTATGGTCTGACCAATCGCTGCTCTCTGGCTCCGCCCTCTGAGAATCTTGTTGTCGTTTGGCTCCACACTTGCTGATGACCACTTCCGGTCTCAGAAAATGAAAAAACTGACCTTTTTTCGGTTCTGTGTCTTACTGATTTTACTTTCTTGTTATTCTAAATATAAAACGAAAATCAAAGCATTTAAAAAAAAATCGTATATCCCTTTTTGATCATGAAAAGGAAAAACGCCTTGTATTTCAATTTTAATTTTTGTATTTTAAAACGAAAATCAAATAACCACTCGTTTTTTGTTTTTCAATATCCGTTTCAGAACGGAAAATCCAAATACCAGATCCGTACACGGACCCAAGAACTCCCTTAAATATGAAAGCATTTAAGATATTTGTCCTCCTTGAGATCCAGTTTGTTAAACAGCTTTTCAATTTGACATCACAATATATTGCATTAATTTTATGTCTTCTTTTGCTTTTCAAGACCTATATACTTTATTTCTAAACAGTTCAAACTTTAAAACTGGTTAATTCAGTTCATGTCTGTTTTTCTGTTTAAACTTTTGATACATTTCAATTCAATTTTTGAAAAACAAGAAGATTGAACAATAAGATTTGAACTTTTACATACATACTCCATCCTGCTTCTTCATAGCTTTCTGTAATTGTAAAGTTTTGTGTTCAGATTTGTACACGTTAAATGAAATCCTAGGCTTTCAGTGCTTACACTTCACAAGCTTTAGCAGCTAAGATGACGCCTGCCATTTCAATTGTTTTCATTACATCAGCTTTTTCAATTTGCATTTTGATTGCCACTATGGTTGGAATATTTGCAGTGTTTGACAGCAAAGAGTTTTTTGAACACATAAAATTCATTACTTCTGCAAATGTTGGATTTACCTGATTCTTTATTGCACCTTCTGAATGCAAAGCCAATAAAACAATACCCAGTATCTGATCTTTCTACAGTACATTGTCACAACATGAGTATTCGCTACAACCTAATTGATACATCAGTAACTGGGCGTTCATAGATATGTCTGTATCGGTATACATCTTATCCAAATATCCTGATATGAATGTCTGTTTTTTTTTCTTTTAATGGAGCATAATTTCTTAACAGATGGTTCAGGAATGGTGCCATCCCATACCTCGAAGGAGACACAGGCGTCTTGGTGGCCACTCATCTTTTCACTCAGTTTTTGAGGCTTTATCCCACATTTCCACCATTTCTTAATGATGGATATTATTGTACTTCAAGAGATATGCAGTGACTTGGACATTTTCTTGCATCAATCCCAACTTATGCCTTCATTTACCTTTTTATTGAGTTGCTAGGAGTGCTCTGTTTGTCTTAATGGTGTAGTTACATTAAGGAGTACTGATTCACCAGTGACTGGACCTTCCAGATTAAGGTGTCTTTATACTACGATAACTTTCAACACATTCCCTGCTCTCAGATGATCCCCATTTTATCAACTGTGTGACTTCCAGCACCAAGTGGCTGCACCTGTGTTGAATTAGGTGAGTCACTTTAAAGGGTACTTATGCAATCACTTATTTTATATTTTTAATTCACTGACAACAATTTGTAGAAATCTGTGTTAATTTGACATTAAAGAGTCTTATGCAAATTATTCTTGAAAAGCCATATTAAACTGACCGTGATTTTATGTTGAAGAGCAATAAACAGCTAAAATTCCAGGATTAAATGTTTTTTAAAATCACTGCAGTTTGTCCAGGAGAGTGTTTTGAACAGATGCAGCACATGTAGCATAGTAGGTATTACAGCTGAGAGGATGGTGTGGAGTCAAGTGGTGTCTTAATGGTAAGATGCTCCCTAATTGGTGAAATATATTTCTGGAAGATTAAGAAACAATGAATTTTCTCTTTTCATTTTACTTATTATACTATATATATGTATACAATATAAAATTGTTTGACAAATTAGACCACCCAGCATTAAGTGTATGCCACCGCTGCCCTAAATTAACAATATTGCTGATGACAAAAATATCTTTTCATGTTTCTGTAATGATTAATCCACCAATGTGTGCAAGCTCTTCAGTCAAAACAATATATTTAATGCTAAAATATAACTATTGTTGATATCCATGGATTTTCAAATTTACTGTTTTACAATAAAGCAGAAAAAAAACAGTAAAGCACCTCAGTATTTTTTTTATTGAAATGCCAAATTACAGTTATTGCTTGCATTCCCGATCAGAAAGATTAGTTTTAGTGGTTGTATGTTATTCTTGATTAATTTTTGACCTCTCAGAGAGTTCCAGAAACTACTTGGAACTCAGTAACACAAAAGACACCAAAAAGTACACAAAAGCAATGCTAGCAAGAACGCAAGTTGGTATCAGGGCCAAAGGAGGTCAAACAAAATATTAAGATTTTTGGTTAATATATTTGAATACAGACCGTTTAGTTGTTCCAGTTTGTTATTTGCCTAATAAATAACAATACAATTTCTAGTTTGAAACAAGTTTTTGACAGATTTCTAAAAGATTTGTGTTTTGTCGTTTTTTTATGATGGGTGGTCTAATAAATTTGTTCAGCACTGTATATAAAGAATTTCAGTAATTATATTGATATTGCAATTTTCTACATCGGCCCCAAACATTAAGTATTAAGCATCAGTCAGACTCTAGTTTTAACAGCTGACAAAGCCTAATTTTAGACAGTATTTCTACTACAAAGTGCTTAATTAATTGTTAATACGCTACAATATAATAATGCTTTCTCCTTATCTTACATCTAAAGTTTCCTCTAAATTTACCCTGAACTTGCAGGCAGAGACATCTGCTCTGAGGTTGTGAAGTGACATTTCGAGTCGGTGCATCACCTCGGCTCGATGAGGTGGGTGGAGGGAGACACCAGTGAATTCCCTCAGCACAGTGGAGACACTCGACAGCGATTTTCCACGCCGACATTTATTAGATGTAAAAAACAAAAATCCCACAAGTCAAAAAGTTAAAGGGGGGATATTCATCATCTACCACATTTATTCTAAATCAGGCAGCGTGTAAGAGGAAGAGGACGGTGGTGAGGAAGTAGACGACACCGAGACGGGGAAGTCTGTCATGGTATTCAAATGAAATGTTGAAACTGATGAACTGATACGACCACATTATGGTGATTTCTTTTAATGTTTATGTAAAAAAAAAACAATGTCTTTCCATTTGATTTTGTTGATTGAGACAATGTGACACGAAGCTGTTATTTCTAGAAGTCAAAGTAAGTGATTTTAAGGGAAGTTTAAGCTGATAAACATCACATGCAGGAGCTGTGCCACAAAAATACTCAATAAGATTAAGGTGAAGCATCTTTCCTTTTATCCTGCCTCATCTGTATCTACTCCTGTCTTTATCCTTGGACTTCTTGGGCGAGCGACTGCGACTCCGGTCTCTGTGGCTGTGGCCTTTATCTCGACCTTCTTTCCCATGTTTCATCCGCAACTTGCTGTGTTTGTGGTCTCGGTCTCTGGACCTGGATCGCGATCGAGAGCGTTGACGGACGGTTTTCCTGTCACGCCGGCTCTCATCACTCTCCTGGAAATGTGGGACAAGAAGGGAAAAACATAGTTAGGACAAAAGATCAAAAAGTTACGTGCATGAGGTTGTTTTCAAAGATTTTTTCGTCTCTCTTGTGGTTTTCATGAAGGATAATTTTGTATTTCGGTTTGTTTGTATTTGATTTGTTTCAATTACAACCACATTTTCTCAAGTATGAAACAATTATTTTTTCCTGGAAACTGTGTTGGATAAAGTCAGGGTCATCTCATATTCCAGGCTCCATTTATCTGAACCTAAAAAGAAAACAATCAGTGTGTTTTTGGGAAACGTACAACATTATGTGGCAACTCTTTCTAAAGCATGACGTGTTTAATCAAAGGATTATGGATGTGTGTATGTGGGTGTGGTTAGGTTTACTGATGACAGACAAATCAAGGTAATTCTACAGTCTTGTAATAGCCTAAAAAGAGCCATTGTGTTGAGAGCTTATTCATCCTGAGTACAAGGTTTGACTCACCTCTGGGACTAACTACTCACCTCGTGAAGACTTTTATTTGATTGTTATCAACAGATCTGACTTTGATTTTTCAATCATAAAGTGCTACCAAGAAATACTGTCGATTAACCCCCCCAAAAAAAGTGACTGAAGATATTTGTGTTCCTTGAGATCAAATGTTTGCAAGTCCAAATGCTAAAAACTCTCAATCCCAAGTACATTATAGGCTTTGTCACATTTTTACTCACTGTGGGCTCATTTTTCATTGCAATATAAAATTCTGCACCTTTATGAAAATAGCACAAATATGGCTAGGAGCAGAACAAATGTCTTGTAGTTGTGTCTTATCTGCTCTGTATAAACACAGCCTGCAATTCTACTGGATAGTCTGTAAATTTTTTGTCATATGACTGTTGACTGTAGCCGAGTCACTTGTGGCTTTTCGTTTGTGCTGTGCAGTGCAGAATCTGGTTACCGCAGATATATTATATATATATATATATATATATATATATATACACACATGCATGTACACTGACTACCTAGAAAGGACTGCTGCACTGCGTTTGCTTCTCTAACACATGGATATTGTTGTGTTAATGGTGTCTGGCTGAAAAAGTGACAACATGAATTATTTTGTTTTCACAAACAAAAGGCCAAAAATGAATGATTCATTTTTGGCCTTTGGTTTGTGAAAACCCTCACAGGATGCAGTGGAACAAGTTTAATTCTTAGGGGCCCTGCTGCACAACCCAGAGTACCCAAAGGATCCACTGCCAACGTCCTGGTGCCAGACCCCTTAGGACACCCTGAGTGGTCCTCTCATCCATACCTAATGTTACAGAGCATTTTTGACCACATAAGGGGGACCAACACAGCATTAGGCAGGCGGTCTTAATGTAATGCCTGATTGGTACATATCTTAACACAGCACATGTGCATGTGTGGCATACAAGAGAAGATGAGGCCTGGATTGTTTCCTACAGAGTGGAGTTCTAGTGGCTCAGTTATGCTTTGGGGGTGTTTTTGCTGGCTTGATTTGAGTTTACTTGTCCATTTAGAGGGAAATGTCACTGAAAATCAGTGTAAAGCTGCTCTGAGTGACCACCTTTATCCTGATAAAACATTTTTATCCCAATGAGTGGTCTCTTTCGGGATGATAATGCTCCTACGAGATGTCACTGAATGGTTTATGAGTATGAAAACGATGTGGATCAGATTCTATGGTCGTCACAATCACCAGATCTTCAACACTCACAGGAGATTTAGGCCCAGTTTGTAAAATAGTGCTTTCCATCACCGTCATCAAAACACCAGATGAGGGGGCATGCTTTAAGAATGGTGTTCATCCCTCCAGTGGAGCGCCAGACTTGTAGAACAAATACCAAAGCACACTGAAGCTGTTGTGGCAGCAAGTTCTGGCCCAACACTTTACTGAAACATTTGGTTTTTTGTCGTCCATCTGCAGCTCTGCAATGCATTTATTGAATCATTTAAAATCAAGTGATCACATCTCTGTATTTTTGTCAATAGTTTACAAAATTATGACACACAACTCTGTGGTCCAAAAAAAAGTGGTTTATTTTTATTTATCTCAATTTTAAAGTAATATTTTCTTTAAAAACAGAACTTCCTGCAGATGTAGCCATCCATCAGCACTCTGAGCTACATTTGAAATAGCTTGCGGCACATTTGTAAACACACCTTCTTTTATCTCTTCTTTAACAGATTGTTCTCTGTGTGCAAGTCATGACAGAATGACAGATACTTTTTAATGACAATAAGGAAACCCTAAATATCAAAGGTCAGCGTAAACAACTTAGATCAATATCAAACCACATTAGGCCGCCAGCCAGGTAATCTCTTACAATACAAATGCAGGTGCCGTAAAATCAACGCACGTACGGTAATAAAGTGGCAGCAAGCCACCACTGACGGTAATAATAGGAGGAAATAGAGGAAATAAGGCCTGTTTGAACATGACAGCTGTAACATTTTGACTTTCAAATATCTGCTTCTTGTTTTTTGCTGTGTAGACTCAGTTTTTACATGTAGCTGGAGTGTCCCAGACAGAATTTAGCATCTCTGGCAGAGCTGCTGCAGAAAATCCGCAACTGTAAAACTGCTTCAGCACTCTCTGATCTTTCCTGAGTGCTTTTTATGTAAATAATCGTATTCTTTACATAATCAATTAGATCTTGGTACAGGCTGACAAACTTTGGCCCAGGTTACCCACCTCCTTGAAGGTGTTGTACATGTTGCTATTACACATACTTGATGGTTTAAAGGGTTGAACCCCAAGCAGTTTGTGGGGCTTTTTTTTTTTTTTTTTTTGCTCTCGTTACATTTTTACTCACTGTGGGCTCATTTTTCTCTGCGATATAAAGTTCCTCTATGGAAACAGCACAACCATGAGTTGAAACAAAGACAGCTCAGAAATGTCTTTCGTGCCGTGCATAAGATAAATTTTCAACAAAATGTCATCAATCATAAAAAAAGAAATACCGGAAATTGAAATTATTTGATTATTTTGTCTACAAAAATTTGAAAAACATGGAATCAACCAGTCCAGCACTTTTCTAAGTGTCCACTGTTGTATGTATACTTCAAAAAAGTAGTGATTCTACACAAATACACATATATTTTTAATTTGCTTCCATATTTGTTTCCAGTTTCTGCAGTTCAGCCGAATATTTGACACATGATTGTTGATGGCAGTAGAATCACTTGTGGCTTCTCAGTTGCCCCATGTTGCAACTGAGAAGCTAAACAGAAATGTGGGCTTTTAGGCCCATCGACTGGTTTTGGGGTTCACTGGGTGAATTTCTACATTACAGCTGCTATGATATCACATTTTCTACTATATAACTGTTGTGACAAAAATATTCCAACATTGACTGCCTCTTTACAGCAAAATTGTCACACCAATGCAAAAATAGTTAATCAGAAAATCATGTTCAGACTATGATATTCAAAGTGAAACCTTTGTTTTTTTCCCCATTCCAGTAATTCAGAGCTTTTTCCTTATCTTGTCCGGGAAAATGAAATTGGCACACAGCCTGGTGAAGCTTGTGTGTTTGTGAACATCTGAGCATGTAAAGGCCTGTTCAAAGTATCAGGTTTGCACAGTAATCTGAAACTGCTTTGTCACTTTTCCTGGAGTTACCCAATAATAATGCAAATACATCAGTAAACCTGCTTCTTGTAAGAAGGCTCTTGTGTGTCTGACTGACAGTAACCCGGTTGTTTACAAAACCACAAACACACAGAAACGGTATCTTTGCTAAACACGCTTTAACTACTCATGGCACGTCAGTTTAATCCCATATTAAACATTAGAACTATGAATTTATAGCCAAGCAAATATAAACAGGTTCTGGTGTTATTTGAGTCCTTGCTGTAGTTTGTTTTAGTTGAAATTTTGTATCTTTATTTCCTGAGGTGCTCAGGTGTTTCATCACACAGGAAAAGCCCTAAATATGAAATACTGCTCCTCCACAGGTGTCACCTTTGATATGTGATTGAGAAGTTCATGAATCAGCTGGGTAGAATAAAGAAAGAGCTGAAATATTGTGAATATTGATTATTAAGTATTAACACAGTGTCTCCATTTTTCATGTTAAAACTGCAACAACATTTTCTCAGAGACTCGGAAAGCATAAATTTACATCAAGCAGACATTTCAACAAATATTTATGCATGTGACGCTGCTCCACTGCTGTAAATTAACTAGAACTTGGGCCTAAACTTCTTATTTCTCCATGTGTGTGGGACTGTAATACCTGGCATCACATTATACTACAACACGTGCATTAACTTGTGGCTAACACCTGAGCTATGTAAGCTGTTCCAGGAGAACATTGTGTGTCCCCCTCTGCAAAAAGTCAAATATTCAAAGTTTAAAGAGGTGGCTCACTACTGGTTTGGAACATTCAGATCTGAGCACAGCCCAGAGTTAAGGTCATGCGATTTGAGATGGGCAGAGTGTGGAAATCTTCAAAATAAAACTTAAAACTCACCTATTTCAACTTGGCTTTTATCTTGTGTGTTGTATTTTGATATGCAGGTTTATTTTCATTTCTTATGGGTTCTTTTTATTATTATTCTTTATATTTCCTACTTTATTTCTCTTCAAACTCATACTCTATATTTTTGTTTAGCTTAAGGTTGCATTTGATGGATGACTAGGGCTATATCAATAAAATTCTACTAGTGTGGATAGCATTATACAAACACAAAGTTCTCATTGTCCTGTTAACAGTATGAACGCATTTGTACCTGTAGCTTCGAGATAATACAAGGCTATTGCAGTAAATTATTGCAGAAATAAAAATGCAGGGTCACAAAAAGCCCAATAATTCATTCTATGCTCCTTATTTTATCATGGGGAGAACCGATGTTAGAAAACAGTGTTGGCTAAGTGACTGAAATGTGCAGTAGATGCTGCAGACTGAAGGTACCTTGTGCTTCTTGGACTTCCTGCTGTTCTCGTCATCTGAATGATGGTGATGCTTCTTCTCCTTGTGTTTCTTCTCAGAATGCCGGTGACTCGTCGCCTCCTCTTCCTCATCGATTAGCAGGTCGTACTTGGAACTTTTGGGAAAGTTATGGAAATCTTCCAGGAAGGTGAGAAAGTCAAAGCTGAGGAGGTCTGCCAAACCAAACTGCCAAAAAAGTACAAGGTAACCGGTATGTACGGCTGCATGCTGTAGGATCCTGTGTTATGACACAAAGCGGAAAAACTGGGAAATTCAATCCCGGCTTATTAACATCACAAGGATACTCTTGTTTGGGCTTCACTTGATCCTTGAGAGCCAGTTTGGATCGGTTCTCCACGTCCTTCTCGTAGGCTTTGAAGTCATCTTTAGTGTATTTCCCACCTTGGACACGGAGAAACTCAATCACTGCTTATAAAACCTGGTGATAACTCAACAATGAATGCAGAAACTAGCTCCCCCTCGGTGTTCACTTCAAAGAACATAAATAGAAACATTCAAAACACACAAACCACTGAGGTTTCAGCCTTAGTACCTTTCCCTTTCCATTTGATCTTTGCAACCGACTGGCTGAAGTCTACATGAATGCGACGATCATCGATGAGCACATTGTCCATTTTGAAGTAGGCCTTTTCACAGTCTTCTTGCTGGAGAGACAAAGGACATAAACAGAGGGAAGAAAAGTTGAACTAGAAGAAAAAGTGATTGACAATCTATTAATCAACTTCAACTGCAACTGTGATTACAATATGTCCTTTATGTTTAACAAAAATGTCAATTTGCATCAAATTTGAACTTTTAATGGAAATTCCTCCAACTTTCTCCTTGAGAGTTTCTTTGCAAATTCCACACTCAAGAAGCAGACAAACAATACAAAAGAACTCTACATAAAAGTTGGCCCATTCTGATGTTTTTCTAATCTCACTGCAGGGTGTAGAATGACAGACTGAACTGTTTCCAAAATTGTCCTTCATTTTGTGTCTGTCATCAGATACCTGAGGACAATCAAGGTCTTCATCAGAAGTGTTTACAGAGGAGATGTTTAAAGTGAAGTGCCAAACCGCTGTTTCAAACACATGCTCATATTTTCAACATACCGAAGGGGGAGGGCAGCCTCTTCATAAAGACTGACAATGTGACTGTCTTCTGTGCAAAACTAGACTCAAAAAACTGCATTTTACATATCAGTCAATACAAGACCTCTCCATAGGCGAGTGAAATTTATACCTCCTAATTGCCACTTATCCTTCATGTTCATGCCGGCATCACTTTTGGCTCATATACAACAACAACTAGTGAAATTACATCAAATCACTGTGTTTTATTACTGGATGACACTGGCAGGAGTCTAAGGAAAAACCCATTTTATCTACAACAAACCACCCAGCGCCCTCTAATGGTGTAATTATTCACTGCACTTGTCAAAACTGTTTTTTTCCCATTTCTCTTCAGTCAATTAAGGTGTTCAAGAAAAGTGGAAAAGTAGAACATCGCCACATTTCCTCCCTAAAAAACACTATCTGTGGAGGATTCACCAAAGTCACTGAAAAATATTGTAGTGCGTTCAGTGTTCCTCATTATTTCACGTGTGTCAATTTATAAGTTTAACACAGGGAAGTTACCTTGAGGAGGTGGAGATGGTAATTATCAGTCATAAAACGGGGCAAATTCCACGACGTCCAAGTTTCCATGATGAACGACAAGTCAATAATATACTAGGCCAATGGTAAATATAGTATTATACAATATATTTATCTAACTTTCACTTCTCTATTATGAGTCCAACAACTCGTAAACATATAATGAACACATCCTTACAAGAACAACTTGACTTTATGACAGATTTTCATAATTCATTTCCTGAGAGGGGTTTTCCATTTCATTTGTGACTTTCACCAGATATACCGTATTGTAATATATGAATGTAAAATACTGATAAGTTTGGTACTGTGTCATACTTCCTCATCAAGACAAAAAACACTCAAATGCATCACACAAAAGACAGTGAGATATCGAGGTGCTGCTAAAGATATACTAGTTGTGTCACCAAAAATCAGACCTCTCAAAATTCTGCTACTTTTAGTATGTTTAGGATCATTTTAACTTATCTGAAGTGTCTCAGAGGCTGGAAAGTCACTCTAGAAATAAAATGTATTGTGATAATTAAAGAAAACAAGCATGTTTCCCAAAATGCTGAACTACTTCTTTAAACTGTAAACTCTTATAGATTTGTAAAAAATCTGCTTGTGATCCACCTCCCTTATATCGGGACATTGGATATTCCATACATCATGGACATGTCACTGGATTTATTTATGTTCAGTCTACCTGTACCTTAAATCATTTATTTGTTGATCCAATTCTAAGGTTATGCAAATAAAAAACGGGTTGACTGGTTCCTTGGTTGGTCGATTTGCTCTCATCCGACTTTCCCACTGGTTGAACAATTGCAGGTGCTACTTTCGTCTGTGTTGTATTCATCACCAGCTGATACAGTTCTATTTTAACCGTGTTAAAATAATTTAATATGCTGCAAACTGTACATTTTTATGATTATTTGTAATTTATTTAGGCTAATACGGGCAGCAGATGAAGTGTAGTTAGTACACGGTGGCTGACTTAGTTCATATACAGAGAACTTACAGAATTTCTTTCCTTCATGACCAAATTAATTGGTTGAAAAGTAGGTATGATTACACACATAAGATGCTCACCTTTTCAAACTCGATAAAAGCGTAACAGAGGGAATCTCCACTTTTCCAGTCTCGGATGATCTCACAGCTACACAAAACACAAGAAATATACCTTTGCAGTGAGGTCAAAAGGTAACGTAAAGCAAAATGTCAGACCATGTAAAATTTCCACAGGTACAAATCATTTCTAAACAACTAAACAACAAATATTTTGGTGGGCTTAAAGGTCAGCGTCACCTTTTAATGGACCCAAAGCGGGAGAAGATGATTTCCAGGTCTTCATCTGTGGTCACTGGGTTCAGTTTGCACACAAACAGCACGTTGTCTGGAGGCTTCACATCTGCGTCGGGGAGATCACCCACCTGAAAGCAGGAACAACAGGGGAGTGTAGGACTGAAGCTTCGGTATCTTCAGCAGAAGACTGAGAGCAGAGTTTCTTTGTCTCACCATCTCCAGCAGGATGGCCTGAGTCTTAGCCTCTTTCTCCTTCAGCCTCTCTTCTAGTTCCTCGGCTCCTTTCCCCTCTGTATCATCGATCACTTCATCTGCTCCAATACGGCCACTCTGCAAACCCAAGGCAGAAACATCTGGGGTTATTTTGGCAGTACATACTGTATTTACATTTTGCTAAAGCAATTTTTCCATCTTCATTTCTGTAGATAAAATGTGCTTTATCTGTACTATCTTGTTTTGAATAATAGTTTCTTTTACAAACATTGAAAGAACCTGGACTCAGCATGTAGAACAGTTTTTCAACTGCCCACAGGTGTTAGCAATACAGGAAACAACATTGCAGCTCTACATACTACAGATATTTACCAACTTAGGTTTTTAATTTGTTTCAAAACTTGTCTCATATCCGCTTTGTGTAAACAACCTGCAGTTCAGTGCGGTTCAGTCAAAAAAAATTAACTGGATTGTAGTCACATGACAGTGAATTTGACGAAATGTCACAATTCTAAGTTTAGACTTGGATAATTTTTCCTACAGACAGGCACATCACACATGATTAGCTAATGCACTGTTGCAGAGTTGAAAATCTTACAATTCTTTCTGTTTTTACAGTTTCTCACTAATAAATGGGGTAACTTTAGTGACATTTTAAAAAAAATATAACATGCTTTTCACATCGTTCTGTAGGTTTTAGGGTTCAAAGAAGCAATCACTGTTTTTTGGAACTGTGTTTCTATGACACAGTGGTATCGTACTCACATCTAGCTGCTCTTTGGTGGGCTCAGGTGATCGATCAGGAACCGGCAGGTCAGGAGGGTCATCAAACGGGTCGTCCAGTATAACGGTGTGATTTATCCTGCAGCAAAAAAGACTTTGTCTTATCATGATTGTGATACTATTTGCTCTAACATTTTGCTGGAAAGTGATAATAAATGCAACCTTAAATGAAGACACTGTGTTTAATTTTTAGTATCATCTGTCCAGTTAGAGTCAAACCACAAGTGTTATATGCTACATATACATTTTTTCCTGACTCACCTGATATCCTGAAATGGGACAAAATCCTTGTCAACAAAGGCCTCATTGATTTTGGTCAAGATGTCCATGCCTTCTGTCACTTCCCCAAACACAGTATGAACTCCATCCAGATAGTCCAGGTTCTCTCCAGTTGTAATAAGGAACTAGGCAGAAGAAAACCAATAAAGTACATCATGTAACAACAGAAGCAGAAATGTCTGTATGTTTACAGCCATGATTTCATAATGAACGAAGGCATTTTCTGTGTTTTCTGGTCTGGAAGCTTTTCCAGCTTCACAGATCAAACAACACTCTGAATGTCAATCTTATTCACCTGGGAACCATGTTGATCATTTCCATTGTTCACCATAGACACCGTCCCCCTCTTCCTGTGTTTGATGCGTGGTGCTTTCTCTGCATCAAAAAAGCGGGCCTGGTCCCCATAGAGTTTGCTAATAACACATAGGAGGGAAAAATGTAATTGTGCTCAATTTGCTGTGTAAAAATGAACATTTGCGACAAAGAAGACTGACCTGTAAACAGATTCTCCGCCACGGCCTGTCCCAGTGGGATCTCCAGTCTGCATGATGAAGTCTCTCTGAACAGGAGACAAACAAACTGTTACAGCATGCTGGACACAGCGTAACACTTCAAATATACAATATTGCTATATTTTTGGAATTTAGGTCAGGAAATTTGTTTGTTAGAATATGAATATCAGGGAAAGTACTAAACAAACAACATTGAAATATTCCCCAGCTCTCATTCACAGTCAATCTAGGCAGCATGAACTACGGTAGAGGAAAAACCAAGCAGTAACTTTGTGCAAAGCGTGTAAATACCATATGTACGTACAACTTAGATATTTTTGATGCTGTTATTCAGTTTCGCACTTGTTGTAAACCTTGTGATACTTCCATGGAATTACTGAGAACAATAGTAGTGTTATGATTATTGAGAATTCGAACCTGAGCACTGCCACATTAACTTGTCCATAAACATCCCCAGTTTTAGTACTACTACGACAGTATGCTCCTGAAAGTCTGGTGACAAAGAGAAACAATACCAAAAGAACAAATTGTGTTTAGTGTCCGTGTATAGTTTGTGTCTGCAACAGAGGTATTTGGGTAATGTTGACTAGGGGTCAATCGACTGTTTGTCTGCTCAGATATTCAGCATATTTCCTACTATCATTATCTGTATTTCTTAAACCAGTTTCCAATAAAATATAATAATAGAAAAATGCGCTACTTTAACTCTGATGCAAACCACCTGTCTGTTATCTGTCTGTGGTCTTAAGCAATGTCCTGTCCAAATCACTATTTGATTGATTACACATCACAAATAATAGCAAATCAACCCTGAAGGAAAAAGGTTAAAGAATAACATAAATAAACAAAGGCATTTCCACAAAATTTTAGGACAGAGTTTGTGTCACTGACATCAACATTTTATTCTTTTTACTGCATATTGCTTCCAAATACCAGTTATCAGTCTCTCTGATTACTTGATCATTTGTATTGGTCATGAAAAAAAAACACGTCAACCCCAACTGTTGGTATAATTAATTAATAGGTATAATTATACCTGTGCGGACACTTATTATCTTTGTTTATAGCACAAATGTACATTACTTTTTGCACTGTATCATCACTCTGACAATTATCATTTTGCACTACTGTGTTTATATATTCCTTTCTAGCTTTGTAAATATCTGTATATATTGTGTTAGATTTATTTTTATGACTCCTATTTTTTTCCTCTTCTTCTTTCTATAGTTTTTTTTGCTGTTCTCTTTCCTTATTCCTAGAATGCCACCAACAGCCAAAACCAAATTCCTTGTATGTTGTGTACCTATCTGGCCAATAAAGCAGATTCTGATTCCCATTCATCGGGAGAGACAAATTTAGTTTGTACCACATTTGAAGTAAAGCTGCAATGACTAATTGGCTATTTAAATGGTTGTCTGGTATTAAATTAATTAATCACCAACTATTTTGACAAGAAAAAAAGTCAAAATTCTCTGATTCCAGCTTCTTAAATGTACATATTGTCTGGTTTCCCCACTGATCTATGGTAGAAAATTGAATATCTTAAGGTTGTGGACAAGTCAAGACATTTGTCATGTTGGGCAACAATGACAGTATCACCGTTTTCTGACATTTTATCTATCCAACAACTTTTCAATAAATTGAGAAAATAATTAATCAAAATAACTGTTAGTTGCAGTTGTATTTTGCACAAACATGACATTAATTTATACCTGCGTTACATATGTATGTAAGGAACTGTTTGGTTTTACCTGCACATTGTGGATGAGGCAGTAGTTGTAGTATTTTATCTTGCATAATTTCAGAAAGTTTAGGCAAGCTGCAAAAAAAAGCAGAGTTCAAAATATACAAACAGTCATTAAATTTAGCAAATCTTTAACGTTAGTGTTAAGATGTGGGTGTGTGTTGCTTTGTTCTACTTTTGTTGGTGCGGTTTACATTTCATGCTAATGTTGAATAAATGAACAGAAGCCAAACAAGCTAACTGCATTAGCTAGCACCCACTCTTTCTGTAACTCAGATCGCCAACGGCTAACTCAGCTAACAACCAGTTAGTAAAATTAGCTGCTCTTATGTGCAAAATGCTTTATTTTCTTACTTTTAGGCCTTTCATCTGTAAACAAATCAATTACAATATCGCCCAGCGTCGTTTCAAGGAGCACCGCCATCCTGACGTTCCTGCTCTCGCGAGAAGACGGCTTGTGGCTCAACACCCCGCGCCTGCGCAGTTCACATGTCTTGCTCAATGTTTTTGTTGTAGCACCTCTGCTGCTGGTAGGTGAAGTCAAAATGGAAACGACATGGCCTACAGTTTGTGTTATATTTCTTATTTTCGCCTCTGTAACACACACAGAGTCGTCGACCAGGCAACTAAATACGGTAAGAGCTAAAAGCGGCGGTAAATACTGAGCTAATGTGATGATGGTGATGTTAGCGTAGCTTTAGCTTCCCGATCGCTCAGCTTTAAGAACACACTAACAGGCAGACATTATGGTGTTACACCTCACGCCTCTTTGTGTTTTCTATTTTACTCTCACTTATTGATCCTTGTAGGAAAACATCCTGATTAACGTGACAGCAGGGACGCTGGCGGATACACAACTTCAGGATTCTAACAATTTGCAGGTATACAACGAAAACCAAGTCACTCAGCTAAACGCAGGTCTTTTTAAGATGAAATACGAGAGACAACTTAACGTTATGTTTTCTTTCAGATAAATTTAAATATATCGGTGGGCGAAGAACAGGTGTTTGTCAATGACATCCCCGTAGAGCTGTCAGGAGTCACCAGGTTCAACTGTCAAGCACTTCTCTGTGAGTTTTTATTTATTCCCAGCTTTGCCTTTTGATATTGTTATTGCTTTTTTATTTGTATGACAACATCTTTTATATTACTGCTTGGATACATTGTTAATGAGGCCTCCATATCTCCACATTTTATTAGATATAGTTTAAATAAAGGTTGAGTGAATGAATGAATAATCCCCTCACAACTCGTATATTTCTGGGGCGACGTGTTTGGACATCTATGTCTTTAATGCCTGTTAACATCTTGCCAATTCACCCTGCACACAATTAGCAGTTAAGTGGAGCGGAATAAGGAGATCATTATCAATCTCATGTGTGCCAAGTGTAGAGCTGGAGACAGGATGTGATTAGCCCAGTTCAGCATAAAGACTGAATGCAGTGGAAACCATTAGACAAGTGCTGCCCAGAGAGATGCACCTAAAACACCATACAACAAATATCAGCTCTAAAACTAGCTGCTGGACAAGTTGCATGTCATTTAGAGAAATGTTTTAGTAGGAGTCTGTTCTTGACAATCAATAGTTGATCACACTGAGTCACAACATTTACAGATTTAGTGAGAGCTTTTTATTTTGAGTTTCTGCAGTTTGAAAAAGACAGGAATTGTCACCAGATGTCAACAGAACTATTTGGAAAGAATGGTTTGGGGGGTTTTCCAGAAGAGGGCATTTACATCAAAAATAAAACCAAACAAAAAAACAGCAGAACTCTGGTATAGGCATCCAAAACTTTTTTCTTGCTCTGGATGTCCCTCAGATCAGACTTTGCACCCATGTAATAGAGCTCTATTACAAATTAGTTGTGCTGCCCCGTGTAGTGACAACAATGGCAAAACACTGCCAGCAAAGGACCTCTTTTTGGTCAACGTCGTGCTTTCTGTAGCCAAAGTATTTCCACATCACTGATGTTGTGTTTCTATTTGCAACCACAGCTTCCTTTTCAGTGTTGCTCTCCTGTTCTTGCAAATGAAGTAAAAAAAAAAAAAAAAAAAAACAACAAAAAACCAGACTGTTCATCCAAGACACCTTAAATCAGGGTGTGAGAAGTCTGTTTGAATGAACAGACTTTGCTTGTCCTTTGGTTTACGTTGCACTTTCTGTGATGTGACGATACATTTGCTCAACACAGTGTTGATGCTGAAATGATACATTGTGTAGCTCTAAATTGTTTCATTAAGAAGAACTAATAGACTAACAACAACAGTAAATTAATTAAATACCATTAACTCTCAGTGTATGTTTTTCCCTTGAGGGTTTTTTGTGTCTCTTTTCCTTGTATTTTTAAAATTATGTCTCTAGTTCTATGACTTCAGGCGATAAATGTTGTCCATAAATGACTTGAACTTTTAAATCATGATCCGAATTTGTATTGATGAAGTTCATTAAATTGACTAATAGTGTATGATACCTAAATGTAAACTGTTGGTTAAATGAGATAAGCTTATAAATGCAATGAATTGTCTTTTTCCAGTGGACAGCATCAATGGAAGCAGCGAGTTTGAATCGGGGGACTCGGTGTCGACTGTCACCCGGGTGATGGTGAGCCAGAACAGACTGTACAGTGACTCAGAGGAAGTGGTGGCTCTTCAAGTGTTCAGTGAAGTAATAGAAATGGAAGGCAAAGAGGTAAACACACCTTTTTTCCTAATCTTTCAGATCTCACATGGAGCCTGTGTGTCAAAGCATTACTGACTGTATTCCAAAGATGTGATTCATGCGAAAATGCAAAATTGTATTTTTATGTTAAGCTTAAGCTCATCTGTTTTTGTTTTGTTTTGTTTTTTTCCAGGAAAAAATGCTGAAAATGTAAGCATAAAGAATGTACCAAGACAACCTCATTAATTGTGGGATATCTCAAAACTTGAAATCCCACTCAGTCACATAAAAACTCTTAAATAAAAAAGATAAATGCATCCAGTAAGTGCAAATACAATGTAAAGGGCCTCTCTACCTAAAAACTGATTTTTCTTTGTCTTGTTAACATGTCCATATGTTTTTTTATATGCTGGAAGATGCATCATTAGGGAACTAAGCAGGCAATGCCATGGCTGAGCATTTCCGCCTTAATTCTCCAGCTTAACACTGAGTTTCAACAACATGGATTCAGACAAACAGCCTGTTCTGAGGGAAGCAATCAAGCTTCAGGGTGTCAAATTCTGAAAAACAAAATTGTCATTCCTCTTCCTGTCGTGCATGTGTGGCTGGACTTTGCCAATATGCAAAAAAAAAAAAAAAAACTGTACAAAGTAGCTGGACTATCAAGTGCCACTGAGATGTGTTACCCATCAGTGTGTAGTTTCACTTAATTATTCTGAAGTTTTGCATAAATTTTGGAAAGAATTTGCATTTTCCTCTGTTGAATTTGACTTTTTCTCTTTTAGGTCCAGCAGCCTGACATGTGTGAGGTGAAAATCCTGATGAGCCCAGACTTTCAGAAGCTGGCTCAGTTTACCAACATCTACCCCATCGGACACAGCGAGATCTTCAGGGTTCCCAGGGAAAACGACGTTGTTGTTACAGATCCACCGAATTCTAGAAAAGGTTTATTTCTTTCAGTGTCCTAAATGTTATTATGCAGAAACTCTAGCAGTCAGCTTTAGTGTGTATTCTTTTCGTATTTCCTCTGCACTTTTTATACCAGATGAAGAACAGCTGATGTCTCAGACCACCAGCCAGTATCCCCTGAAGCACACAGAGACCACCCAGGAGGAGACTGCAGCGCCGGGAAAGCTTCCAGAGACTCCCCTGCGTATGGACCCCGACCTGCTTTATGATGTCCGATACGATGATGAATTTGATGACCGAGACCCGAACCAGTCGGATCAGAATCAGATGGAATCTCCACCCAAGGAATTCATATCATCCTACTCTGTAAGTAAAAGTCTGCAGCTACTAGAGATTGAGTTGATGGCAGATAGTTCACACTGCCTCAGATGTATGTTGCCGTTTCAATAGAAAAATTGCCACTAGTTGGTGTAGTTTATGTAGGAGGAAGACACAGTTTCTGGATCCCTGAGAAAATACGCTGTTTGGTGTCAGTCAGAAGCAAAGTCCACGTATATTTGGGGCTGCACAGATATGATTTCCATGATTGAATTTTAGTGAACATCCATTTGTCCTCAACATTGACTACTATGATAGTCATATTCTTTGTCGTAAACCACATGTTTAGATATGCCTTTATTGCATCTTTTATAGCTTACTTTTGCACCGCTAAGTTTGAATTTGACTTTCACAAAATTAAACATGCTTTAAGAAATTCTGGGATACATAACAAGTATTGTTAAAAGAAATAATATAGTAACAATACAATATTGCTTTACTGATTTGCCATTTACAAACTCAACAGGGAGACATGTATTATATATACATATATGGGTATTTTTGTGTTTAAAAACATCATAAATTGTTGAAAGCCAGTAAAATAAATTTTTAGAGATGACTTGTGCCCTACTAAGTTCACTTGATTTTATTAAAAGTTACAGTCAAGATCCTACAATGTTATACACACTGACAAATTACTTGACTGATTTAGTTTATAAATTCTAAATGCTATCCTGCTATCCCCATCACTCTCATCTGCACTCTCACCCCAACCAGTCGAGTTTTTTTTCCCCCTCCCTCCCTCCCTCCCTCCCTCCCTCCCTCCCTATTCTAGGGTTTGTTTCGTTCCTTCCCACCGTCGCTCATAGGGAATCCAAAGGCAGCTCTGGATTGTTGGGTTTTCTGTTCTCAGTTTATAATTCGAAAGGTCTGTACCCGACTATGTTAAGTGTTGTGAGATGCCATATGTTGTGAATTTGCGCTATATAAATAAAATTCAATTGAATTGAATAAATTAAGGTTAAGACCCTCGAAAAGTACACTTGGGAAACCCAACAAATCCAAAGATTCCTAATGAGAAAGCATGTCTGCCCTATCTTAGACATGACAGTTACTACAAGTGATAATGCTAGCACCAATTACATAATATTAGCACAACACCAAGGGAGATAACAAAACTGAAACTCTGCTGTTTGCAGTTGATGTTTGATCTCCCCATTCTGGTTTGTTTTCTAACCCTTCAAGTGTGCACACAGCTTCCTCTGTTGCTTGGAAACCTTTCTGTAACATCTAGAGAGGAAGCAGGAAATACTCACATCTCCATGTCCGTTATCTCCTCAGGCCATGTGTCAGTGGGTAGAGCAAGCGAGGGTTCGTCTGCGGCGCTTCTGCTCTGAGTCACTGCCTCTCTTCTTCCTGGTCATGTGGGTGGTGGTGATCGGTGTCGTCGGATCAGCCGTCATCGTCAGGATCTTGGACATGTTCTTCCCAATTTGTGAACACAAGTGAGTTTGTCGCATGGGCTTTCTTAACAAATAGTCAGCTGGAATATCTCTGGTTGTCTCCAAAATGCCTAACTTTTCATTTTCTGCTTCACAGGCACATTTTTCACCTAAACCCCGTCACTCTAATGCCAGAGGACGAGAAGCACAACCTGCTGGAGAACATTGAAATAGAAGCAGAGGAAGAAGAGAAGAAGCCTTGAATGAGGATCGACTTGGTCAGCTCCCTTCGGTTTGTTCTTATTTGTCCTTTAACCTACTGCTTTGTTTCAAGCTTATATTCAGATCTGTGAACCACTATTGCTTTACACTTCAGTTTACTCTTTAAACACATTAGCCATAAAACAGGAGCTAGTTTAAAGAGCCTGTATTATGTCTTTAGATCAAATTCCAGTCTTTCAGGTTGGTGTGTTGGAAAGCTGATGGTCTGTTACTTGATTCTGTACACTTAACTCATTGTTTGAAAACGTTTTTGCTGTTGTATTTGGTCAGATAGTTTATAAAATGTCACTTATATTGAGGCACTATATATTTTATGGTCTAGATTTCAGTGGCAAAGTGGTCTAACCCACTGCCCAAATATAGCGTTACAGTGGCACTTCAAATGTTAGACCATTCTTGAGAACACAAAATTTTGAGCCCATTTTTCCCAAAGGCTACAGAAAGTGGGTTAGATCTCTCTGCTTCCAAACCCCTCAAGTGATGTGCACCAAAGATTTGAAGCTCAGCTTTTAAAGGGAGTAGTTTGGTATTGTGTGAATTATGCTACAGATTCGTCAAAAACATTGACGCCACTATCATGTGAAGCTCCAGAAGCTGGTTTGGCTTAGCTTAGCATGAAGACTGGAAACAGGATGAAACAGCTGCGGTATGTTGTCTCCTGTTAATTTTATTTAAAAAAACAGCAAGACTAAATAAGACAACTTGTGTTTTTATGGGCTATTTTTTGGGTTGGGTGGAGGAACTTTCAAGAAGTTTGTCTTACAATGACATTGCCAGGCAACCAGCATATTTCCTAAAATGCCAAGCTATCCCTTTAAGTCAACTTTTCACAAGGAATCCTCAAAGAAAAAAAACATAGTGATTCAATAACAATTGAAGACGAGAAGCTTCAGAACTGCTAGAAAATAGATCATCTGGTGAGATTGTTTTGTCAAAATTTTCTTTTTTTACCAAAAGGTAGCAGCACAGGTAAGAACAGACACAAACTTGAGGAAAAAGCTGATGCACAGTGTGTTCTGTGGGTTGAAACAATGAATATGAACAAACTGAGTGTTTTAGGAACTGCATCCAATTATTTAGAATTTACGTCCCCTGAAAACACTTTGTGTAGCATTACTGTACAGGTCACTTTTTTTCATACTACTTTTTCCTCCAAAATTGCACCCCCACAGCTGGAAAAAAAATGAAGAAAATGCACTTAATCAGTATATTTATTTAATCTGAGGCAGGCATATTGTCGTCCTTTAAGTGAAGACAAGATAATTGCTTAAAACCATTGTATTTGAATCTGCTGTTGCCGGTAGATCTGATTAAATAATGTTTAATCAAAAAGAAGGCAAAGCTATGCAGATCACCATGTCGGCATGTTTTGAGTCAGTTTAGAATCCGACTAAAAAGCACCTCCCTGCACACTTTTGAAGGTTAATATGTTGATTGTCTTTCTTCACGGTGCCTCTGTGACTATTTTGGGGATTCTGTCACTGAATGGGGAATCATATTGTATTTTCCTTTAATCAGTTTTGTGTGCGGCTTCCTGTTACTAATATTGGAGAATGTAAATGATGTCTTTCAGAATGTCTATGCACTCTAAACATATAAGGCAAACTACTGCTCTGACTGAACTGATGTATAATACAGTACAAGACTGATTGTTAAAAGAGAGAATCTGTACTTACAGAGTTGAATTTGGGGGTGAAACCTGCATGGGCGTGGTTAATCGCAGCAGGATTTGTAGGCAACAATGGCTCAGACAAGAAACCTCCTTAGTATCACTCCAGATGTTTTACTGGGCTGGTTCTGAGGGACCAAACAGCTGGACCGGTCATCAGTCAAAAACATGGGTTTGATTCATCCTAAATTCAGCATCGGCGTGTTTATTTTGTGTGTGTGTTTGTGTGTGTGTGTGTGTGTGTGTGTGTGTGTGTGTGTGTGTGTGTGTGTGTGTGTGTGTGTGTGTGTGTGTGTGTGTGTGTGTGTGTGTGTGTGTGTGTGTGTGTGTGTGTGTGTGTGTGTGTGTGTGTGTGTGTGTGTGTGCGCGTGTGTGCGCGTGTGTTATTTCATTACTTGTCAAGCTTTTTCTAAGACACCCTAAAAGCATCAGCTTGTGCACCTCAGAGCAGCTGAAGTCATGATTTTATCTTCCGGGCTCAGTTAAAACTGCAGAATGCATGATGTACTGCGTTAGCAAAAAGGTGCATGTGTTGTCTAGCTAGTGAATGCGGTTTGCTGCTCTATCAGCAACTTATACATGAAAACTAGGAAACTGCATGATGACTCAAAGCAGCCTCAGATTCCTAATTGTTCAGCTCTGTACAACAGAGTGCTGTAGATAACACTAAATTTAGCCTGCAAGGCAAACAATGTATCAGGCATGAGGTAATAAACAACAGAAATATGTTTTAATTTGCTCTTTGTTTAAACGGTGTTTGATCCATGTGTTACCTTTTTGACATCTGTGTGCAAAAATTGTATGAATTACAGCTGGACTGTGTATTTGAGTCAAATCATGCTGATTAAATGCTTTCCTATAGACCACCCCATCTGACAGTTGTGCTTGTGGGATATTGTTTGATCCGACATTACATAAAAGTCTTAAAGCTCACATTTGATTTCATTTTGGACAAGGTCTTGTTGAGACAGACAAATGAACAGAGGAGCTTTAAATGAAAGTTAAAGCAGTAATAAATCTGCAGAGTATTAGCTTATCACATGTCATATATGGGTACTGTGTTGTGTAAGTCAGCTGGTAGGCACAATTAATAAAACCAAAGGTTTGTTTGAGGTAATGAAGGAACAGTCTTTAGATTCTGTTTATAGTCCGAAATAATCTATCCATTGAAACCAAATGTAAGAGATGCTATTGTTGAAAAAATAACTCCAATTATATCAATATTAAATAATTGAAATTTAGGTATCGGATCTGTATTTCAGCCTGAAAAATCCATTATTATCTGGGCTTTTGCTTGTGTCAACATGGGAGTAGATTATCAGTAAATTTATTGATAAATAAATATTAAATGGTCAATCTACAAGTCAGAGTTTGAAAATGCACCTGGGAGCACTAAATGGACAAACATAGACTCAGTTGCTCTCAGCTTTGGCCGATTGTGTTTCTCGTCCTTCAACTGTCCTGTGACTAAATTTTTTTACATTTTCCAGCAGGCATTAATGAACTTACGTGTTAGACTGTGTTAATGTTTATAAACGTAACTTTATTCATAGAAATATCTGGTTAGTGTTATGTTTATAATAATTTACATCTCCAAAAATGTCACAGAACCATGTGGTTCCAAGTATGATCAAGTGCAAGAAAAACAAGGGAAAATCCAACAGGAATAACATCTGATTTGCTCTCAAGCATCTCACTGACAAATAAAACAGTACAAACATAATATTATGACACTTGGGTAAAGTGGAAGTAAAACATGTCTGGAAATTAACTTGTCATTGTCTTGCTGGAGATTTGTAGCCTCGGTTTTGTTAACTTTTCTCACAGCTCCATTTGTTTTGTCCTTATGTGGAACACATTTGATTGCATGACCATAAAAAATATTTTGCAAATGAAATGACAGCAACCATCACCCATACCTTCCTCAAGTTGACTCTTTAGACCTTGTCAGATTTAAAAATTGCATAACATTGACATAGTGTACAAATAGAAGAGGTGCTGTTTTTAAGTGCACTTATTTACCCACTGTGATAACCTACCTTCATCTAAATCACCTGCCTGATTCAGGAGAATACACAGTCTCAGCCTGAAACACATGGTTTTGCCAGAACTTACAGTGTACCTGGATTGACTCACTACTTACACGGTCAGGCACAGGTAAGTTGGGTTGTAGCTCTTTTCAGCAGGACCCGAACTCTTCGATCCACTTTTCGTACTTCTCCAGGTCTGCTGCAGAAACAGATTTGGACACTTTCCTCAGAGCCGTCTCAAAGTCCTCCATGGTGGTTGGCATGTGCATCTCATCCCGCGAAATGTTGCGGATCTCCTCTGGCGTGAGGCCCTCGATTCTTCGCCTCATGGCCATCAGAGAGGCGTCCCTGCATCATCGCACAACAACAGTTTATTAGAGAGATTTAGAAAGAGCTGAGATCGTAATGGAGTCTTTTAATCACATGAGTTCTTCCAGTAACCCAGACTTTCAATTAAAATGCATTAGCTTTAAATTACATCAATTTTCTGCAAGAAACCTTAAAGTAATGAAGTTAAAAACCATAAACAGAAGAAATATGTGAATGTCCAACCTGCCAAAACTTGACTTCAAACAAGTCTATAGCATGGCAGTTTAATGAAACTACAGTCAGTGGATGAGGAGTATGGTTGTATTGTTTCCATCTACTGTGGCTATGACATGTATGCCAAAGAAGCTAGCAAATTATATTTTCAAGGGTAGCCTCACCTGCAAACGTTAGTGATATCGGCTCCTGAGTAACCCTCCATCTGCTCGGCGATCTTGTCCAAGTCCACGTTGTTGGCCAGCTCCAGCTCCTTCAGATTGATCCTGAGCAGCTCTACTCTCCCCTTAGCTGTAAACACAGAAGCAACGGTTGGAAGAGAAGGCAGGAAACTCTGGCCACAGCCGGTAGTAGCTCCAACATGTACCCCCAGTCAGGGGACATGTAAAGGGCCCCAGTCAAGGCTACCAACCAGGCACACGGACTACTGCTTGGGGCCCTAAAACACAGTCAAAACTATGGTAACTTTAGTGTACCAATGACAATCTCAAACACATGGATTTAGACTTCACAAGTTTCATACATAAACATAAGGAACAAATCCTGTCAACTTACATGGCCTTGCTTTCTTTATTAATTATTCTTTAGAATGGTTTCTGGTTCAAACATGTATGGCTGAATTACTGGATCTAAGCCACAGTCAAAGTCCATTTTTCATAAAACTACACTATCTCTGACCAGTGGACATTATGCGTCATAGAAGTCTCTGTCATGGTGCCCCACTGCTCACTAAGCTCCCAAAATGCTCTCTGCTTCTAAACCCCCAAAACTGACCATCATCCAGTGATACTTTTTCAGGTCACAATAGTAGTAAGAGGATCCACCCTGGAACCAGGTACTAAAGCTAATTTACAATATATTTTCTAACCTGCCTAAAAAGAATACAGGTTTTAATTGTGTTTTGAAACTTGTGGAGCCACAGTAATCCCTACCTTCTCGACAGTCATTTCAGACAGTGCCCTGCTTGAGCAAGTCATCAAAGTTTGTTACCACCTGCGTAACATAAATCATCTTCTTAATGCACTGCAGAGCTATTCAGTTGTTAAGCACAAGCACTCGGTTGATTTTAATAACTTTAACATACTTGAAGTGTGTATTATCTAGAAAAAGGGTACAGGATTGTGAGTCTGTGTGGGCAGATAGTCAAAGCTAGATCAGAAAATCAATGGTTAAAGACATTGGATTAGGCAGCATTCCAATACAGGTGTCCAGGTTGTGTACTGGAGCACAAAACTAATTCAGATATTGTATGTATAGTCTGCTGTGTGCACTGTACTTGAAGGTGACGGTATAGAATGTGAGGAATGTCGGGGCCAAACAGATTTACCACAGGACCTCCCTAGTAGGTTAATCTAGTATGACTGTTTTCTAGTTAGCACAGTGGCCATTAACATAGACAGAATAAAGTGTTTGTGCCAGAACCATTGTCCTCAAGTTTCTTGATGTTTAACAATTATACACGTCTGGTTAGAGTCTTCAGTGACTTTCTTTTTCAATTAATCACACTTCATTGCCTACAGTTTTGAGCAAAGACAAAATGACTGTACTTGAAGGCAGAGGAATGTAAATTCTCTTCTCCAGCCGTCTTCTCAGAGCCTCGTCAATGTCCCAGGGGAAGTTGGTGGCAGCTAGCACCATCACCATCTTTGACGGGTCGTCATTCTCCGATGCTCCACCGACACCTACACAAAATCCACAAAAAGTCTCAGAAAGCAAAAGCTTCAAACAAGAGGTTTCTGCTGTTCCAACTGTACAGTGCATCTAGAAAAGTGAGGGAAAAAATATTAAGCTTGCGTCAGCAGTTTTTCCATTTATATAAATAGTTTAGCAGAACACAAACATTTTAGGTTTTAGTCTTAATAAAAAAAAACTGAACATATAGTTGGTGTTTTACCATCCATTTGCACCAGTAGCTCTGCTTTGACTCTCCTGCTGGCCTCATGCTCCTCCGATGTCCCTCTGCGGCTGCACATGGAGTCAATTTCATCAATGAAGATCGTAGTGGGAGCGTAAAAACGTGCCTGTACAATGACACATGCAATGACTGACTCCAAGAAAATACTGGATTTAAAAACTGGGAGTGGTATTGAGTCTAGATAAATCTTCCAGTATAGCTAGTTAGATTTCAATCAAGTATTTTATTGAATGTAATGATTTAATACCAAAAAAACCCCAACATTTACATACAAGAATATTACATAAACCCACTGATCAAATAATTTCATGGTTAGAAAAGAAGTTTGAATGAAAGCAGTAAGAGTACTGCATTTTATAATTAACTGTGTACCAAGTGTGGCTGCCAATTTATCTTTCAAAATTAAAGGTGCATTAATTCAGTTAGATTTTGACCACTAGAGGGCTCCAAAAATACAAAAAATGAAAGAGAATACAATGTAATGTAAAACAGTAAAGGATCTTTAACTGATGTTGTTGCACTGGAATCTGAATGATAACAAGAGCAGCCATGAGGCCCAGAACATAGAAGAACCCTAAAAACTGACAACCTAAATTGGTTGAGCTTACCATTTCAAAAAGTAGGCGAACTAGCTTCTCAGACTCTCCTCTGTACTTGGACGTGAGCGTAGACGAGGACACGTTGAAGAATGTGGTTCTGCATTCTGTAGCAACTGCTTTGGCCAAAAGTGTTTTCCCCGTTCCTGGAGGTCCCACCATAAGCACCCCCTAAAGTGGAGAATGACTTTTATGTAACAGCAATGCATGCAGAAGAAGCAATAATACAAAGTTCTCTTTAAATCAGTACCTTCCATGGTCTTCGTATGCCTTTGAAAAATGCTGGCATCCACATCGGCAACACGACCGCTTCTTTTAGGAGTTTTTTTGCATCTTCTAAGTCTGCAATATCATCCCTAGGGAACAGTTAAGATGGGGATTACATTGAACAGTTCTCAGGAGGACAGTCTGATGAACCATAGAGGAACTATAAATCTTGCTAAGATGTCTGCAGCTTCAAGTTTCCATTTCTAAAAGCAGACTGCATATAAAAGCCCATAAACTTCAGGTCTGATAAGTTACATCAATCCAGAAGTGACCTAAACTGACAATCTTTCTAAGGGCCAGCAGGAGGCGGCTGCTCTGGTTGCAAAAAGAATTTCAATTTTATGGAGGTCTATGAGAAATTGACCCTGCTTCTCCCATGATTTAACATTTTCATTATGAGTTTATGGTCTCAATCTCTCCTTCGATACAGCTTCAGTTCATTTTAGAAAACTTCTCTTCTGAAAAAAAGCTCGTAAGGCACAACCCACCATCTTCCATGTGTCTATTTTACTCTCTAGCTCCGCTCAATACAAAAAAACACTGGAAGCAGCAGTAAACTGATAGCAAACATGTACATTATCCAAACAGTTCACCTACCATTTCACATTTGGATTCTGAGATATAATATCTCTCTCCAGAGCTTCCACAAGGTCTTTATCATATCCCGTCCCATCAAACTTTTTCACTTCATTCTCCTGGACATCCGTTTTTTTGTTCTGAAAGCAGACAACAAATTATTACTCTTCCCAGTTCTTAGAATGTAACTTATGTTTCCCTCAGACAGAAAAACTGGAATGACAGGCTGGGCAGTCAGTAAATGCAGCATGTGGATACTGTTTGATGAACAATGCAAATAGTTGCCTCTGAATAAAGGAGAAAGTAGAGTGTCATTTCGAGCTCAAACCACCAAAGTGTTGTTCACCTTGTCATCCTTTGCTTTGCCAGCAGCCTCCTTTGTCTCCTTCTTTTCTTTGCCTTTCGAAGGTTTGCTTCTGTCCCCGTTGGCCCCCCGAGGCGCATGCCTCTGCTGAGCCCTCCCAGCTCCGCTCAGCCGGTTGTTGGCAGGTTTACTCTCTTTATAGAGGTTAGAAGAACGTCTGACAGGACAAGGAGAATGTCTGTAAAAGATAGAGAGCGAGATGGTGCCATTAACAACAACCATGAGCCCTACCGAGTCATGTGTTTTTACCACTGAAACAATTATATTACACATGACAGCTGCTTAGCTGTTCTATTTAAGCACTAGCAAGTTGATTCAATTATATTTGGACTGGAATAAGAGAACAACTTAAGCAAAATCTGACACCAGCAGTTTCAAAAATCCAACTTTACCATATTTACAATGGCGCTGTCAGTAAATAATAACTTAGCAGATAAACAACTTCTTAGAGTAGAGACATATTTGTGTTTATCAAATAAATTGTTTGAAGTTCTACTAATCTCATGCACATTGTATGAAACATTTATATTGTACGTAGAAATGCTAAACAAGTGTATTGATGCAACCAGAGTTATAAATAGAGACAAAAGGCGAAGAAATAACAAAGCGGCAGTATGAGGTTTACAGACCACCTTTCAGTTGAGCAGAGCAGGAACAAAACAAGCTCACATCAGGGACTCAAGTTTACTAATCTCAATCATATGACTACATCAGGGCTATTGTGTTTAGACAAAAAGTTCATACAACACCAGCCACGAACCTGTGAACGGCACAAGTGAAAAGAGACCGAGAGCTTTGGTGTTCAGAAAGCATCAGAATTTAAAGAAAAAATAACCAATTGAAGAAAATTACTGAAGCAATGAATGGGGAGTTGAAGATCAATGCATGTAAATAAGCAAATGCAATACCTTTGTTCCACGTGCACGGGCCTTTTTTCGAAATCATCATAGTTACTGGGTTTAACAGATGATGTGTCCAGCTGGAAGTTGTCCAGAGTTGACATTATGTCCTGAACCTGTTGATTCTCTTCACTAATTTCTTGCCACACCTGAGAAAGAAAAACAAAATACAAATACACATATCAGACGAGGCAGGATTCCTTCCAAATATGATCTGATATTTTATATATACCATATTTACTTGCTGCCATCTCTGCTGTAAACTGCTGTCTCGCACAGCAGACACATATTTCTGGATTTGCTCAAGCACCCCCCGATAGAGAACACAGGCCGAGCTGTAGTTTCCCAGCAGGGCGTATTCACGGGCCAGCTTCACATTCTCTGTGATCTCTTGCAGACTCATGCTGCTGCAGAAACACAACAAGTTAGTACACAACCAGAATACAATACACCTAAAGTTACCAAATTACAAACAAACATTTATTTTTGTTGCCACAGCAGGTGTCGGGTTGTTAATAAAGACAGCACAGCAAGAATTATTGTGAAAAGTCTGAAATGACAAAATAATATATCATAATGCCAACACAGATCAAATGTGAGCTGGCTGGCTTTTTGTCCTCCATAACTTTTTTGCAGGAACGTTCTCTGGGAACTAAGAACCTTAGGAGGAACTACCTACATTTCCACCAGAACCAGGCTATAAATGAAGGTCCAGGGAGACTCTTTTACACTAAATAGTCAATTACCCTAAGTCAATGTACCCTAAGTGGTAAAAGGGTTCAAAGAAACTTAATTAAGCAATGAATGAATTGAAATAACCAATAACCTGTTTCCTGGCATTTTACAATCGACATGTTTAAAAATCTGCAACTCTGAGGAAGATTATATTGTTTCTGTAACATTGTGTTTCAGCACAACAACGTGATGAAAGAAGAAAAGACCATCTCCAGGCCTTGTCAAGTCCTGACACAGAGGAAGACATTTAATGGGAATTTGAGACAGCAAACCACAATAAGAAATTCTTCCTAGAAAGACGTCCACGTTCATGTGCAGCCCAAGCTTTGGCCCCATGCTGCAAAGTTAGTAGTGTGCAGGCACTTATGTAGAAATCAATTTACTGCAGAGGTATGGGAAGCAGCTGGGAAAGTAGTATAAATGAAAAAAACCACACGTCCACAGGTGTTTGTGTGCATGCTTCATAGGGAGTGACCTCTTTGAAGCCAGTATGAACAGGAGACAAGATTATAATAATAACCCCTCATAGTTATGTTGCTATAGTTTTCTGAGTGATCGACATGCATTTTTTTTTTTTTTTAGTTTCTCTATTACTGCAATGTTCAGATACACTGGATCTATAATAGCACCAATGCTGACCTCATGATGTGGGTCAGTAGCTGCAGATCTATGCCAGACAGTGCTGTCATCGTGGTCACCAGTTACTCTCGTTTAGTTAGCAGGCCACCAGTTTATAACACAAATCACTTATCAGAATATGCTGCAATAAGCGGTTGTTTTATTTCTTTTTCCCCCCACCATAATGTCAGACAGTATATCCAACATGTTCCTACATTTTTCTTCTAATAAAAGAAGGCTTATGATGAAACAAACGCCAAGCGACCTACAAAATCCTCCTGCAGATACGTTCAAGTATAAAGAGCTGCTTCTCTTTGTTGTTTTTGTTTTAAATTATTATTAAACACTACTGTTGTCCCCGGCACTAATACCGGTCATTGTCATTTTCAATAGGGTTTCACGAAACCTTCATCTTATACTGACAAGAACTATGCACAGTTTAATACCTGTTTACACATTCAGTGAATTGTAAGAGTTACCAGGGTGGCTGTTCACAGTTTAACGTCTTTCTCCAAAGATTAGACGGAGCCCCGCCCAGCTGACAGCCAACTGTTAAGTGTAAAAATGCGACACAAAAGTCGACATATACAAAATATTAGGTTATTTTTCCTGTTTTCCCTCATAAGGTGGATGTCAGGGAACGAAACCTTTTAACGTTAGTGTAAGTTACACGTTAAAGTGTTTACGTTGCAACGCATCTGTCGCTTTGAATTTCCAGCCGGGGTGGCTGGTTTCTCTCCGTTTCTGATACAGGAACAGGATAAAATATCTGTCTGAAAAAAACTCGACGAACACGGCTGTTTCGGTAACTCGATGTGAGTTGATACGAGTGAGGGTTATCACTTTAAACGAGTATGTATAAGGTTTATACTCAACTTTTCAGATGAACACACGCAGAGTCCTGGCAGCAGCGGTGGTGACGAGTTCCGCTGTAGCAGTTGAAAGAGGCTGAGATATGGAGCAGCTGTCAGAGGCGGAGTCGAGGGAGGCCCCGGGTGGCCCTGGACCCCACACCCTGAAGGCCAGTTTTAGTTTTCTAAAAATGACTGCTGGTCGGCAACGCGGACGTCTGTGGTTGTGAAGTCCTCGGAGAAACTGGTGTTGGCCCACCTGAAGGACATGGCAGCTACCGTGCTAGAGGCTAGCACATCACCCATTAGCCAAACAGGTTAGTAATGCAGTGCCTTGTTGACTGCATTACATCCTGCAACACCTGGACTCAGCGGCAAATATGCAGAGGGGTCCATTTTGTGGACTTCAGCGCGGCATTCAACGCCATCATCCCTGAGGTCTACAGTGACAAACTCACCCACAGAATACTCTGAGGTTGTCACTCAGAGAAAAAAGGAAGAAACCAGTGTGTTTCCACCTTGTTTTGAACCAAAGACTTTTCACAGGTTAAGCGAACATGATGACCACTACACTACAGAAACTGACTCCTACCCTTTGGGCACGGGTACAGACGGCGTTAAAATGACCACATTATCAAAATAATTTGTTTAAACACTTATTGAGCATGGTGAGTGATCCCAAATCACAGTAATGACAAATACTACCCTAATACTTGATACAAAAAAACGGTGGGATAATGTGCCCGTCACGAATCCATGGCCAGAAAAGCTGTTTGACATGGTTTCCATAGTGTAGTGGTTATCACGTTCGCCTCACACGCGAAAGGTCCCCGGTTCGAAACCGGGCGGAAACATGTTTGTTTGTTTCATAATAATGCTGAATAATGATATCGAACTCCTCCCACCATCAGGGAGTGAACACAGGTGACCATTAAAACTAGTAAAAAGGCAATGGCGCTTTGTTTTCATCGCTCTTGGCAAACGCACAGTAGCTGGTTGAAAAAAACGCAACACTCTCCATTGGGGAATCGAACCCCGGTCTTCCGCGTGACAGACGGAGATACTGTCCATTATACTAACGACGACTACGCGAAAACAATGTTTCGTCGTGTGAACCGGCAGCTGGTCCGGTTTCATGTTGACAAAGACGACTTGGTGATACGCGGACATGCGGATGGTACTTGTTGATAAAACACACAAAGAAACAGAAACTTGTGAATGGAATATTCCGACTGACATGGAGACTCTGCGGGTGCGCTTGACACCAGTGTAGTGACACACAAGGACTAGTCTCTGTAGAATGTCAGTCATCCAGGTCATTAAAATCCTAAGTGCCTCTGGAGAAAGCCACCAAACAGCTTTTTTTGTTGGTTCTTGGAGGCGTTTCCCCTCTCATCTCCTCCAGCAAGGCGCCTCACTTCTGACTGGAATGGTGACGAATGTTTTGGTAACAGGTTTCAGAAAGTCAAACTGGGCCCATGTTAAACCTCACAAAGAAAGTCTTCACCCTGAAATATATGGAGGACTAAAAGTGCCAAAATTAAATAAATAAATACATCATTAAATAATTAATTAAATATGTCATTAATTAATTAAAATTGGAATTAAATATTTCATTAATTAATTAAAATTGGGATTAAATATTTTATTAATTAATTAAAATTGGAATTAAATACTTAAATGTGTTATTAAGTAAATATATCATTAAATAATTAAATATGTCATTAATTAATTAAAATTGGAATTAAATATGTCATTAATTAATTAAAATTGGAATTAAATACATAAATGTGTTATTAAATATGTCATTAATTTATTAAAATACCAATTCATTTTAAGTAAAAAACATATTTCATTATTTCACTATTTAATTAATTATTTCATGGTCCTTGTGTTGCAGTGGATCATGAATTTATTTTATCTGTCAACCTCGCCTGTCAAAGTCGGTGGGCGGATCCTAACACCTGATTGGTTACCCTGCACATCAAGTCAAGGCAAATCGATTCCAGATAATGGATTGATGCAGAGCTTGTGAACACATTCCGATACACTGGGTGGCGCTATTCACCTCTACGTTGGTTTGGATACTCAATAAAACAAAACTTTATTAGCAACCACTAAAGACTCGGTCCTCTTTCCCAAATGTTGATACATGCGGTGCAAGACAAACTTTCCTTTAGCATTTCCTTTAGCATCTACTCGGCGCGCCACGGCTCGTCTCGGTTTAGTTGTTTTTCCATTACATTGAGTACCACCTCATCGTTAGTGATGGCTGATCGAGGCTTTGTTGAAGCTTCGACACTTCATTCAAAACATGGTTCATTACTCGAGGCCTCAATGACACACAGTGCTCGAGTAGGACATTTAGTGGTCAATAATATGAAGCGCAATCAACCTCTACCCAGACTCCGCCTTGGCTCCACCCATGTGGTCACTTTATTAACTACGATGCCAAAGGGAGGACGAAATTACTTCTTTTCCTCTGATCTGTAGCTCAGTGAGTTAAGGGTTTACCTGTAGAGCTGCAAGTTGCTGGTTCAAGACCAGACCCTTCTTAAATTTTATCAAAATCCTGACAAAGACAAAGGCCAGTGGTGGGTCTTGAACCTACTACCTTCCACTTGGTAAGCTCTCTTCTTACCCCCTGAGCTACTGACTTAGATACTTATTTATTTATTTTGCGCATTTATCATCTATTTTTTTGCCATTTTCGAGTGTTTTTAACTTGAGTCTCGACTCGATCGTTTTTCTCAGGAGGTTGGACTTAGCCTTTGTGCTGGAGGGTTGAACCCTCAGTTCCAAGACTTTCAAAGCCTCCAGACCTCCCGAGTCCTCAGGACCTGAGCTTTCACACAGTCTGAGGGCTGAAATTTTCTAAGTCCCACAGTAGTTCTCTGTTAGATTGAACTTCCAGACAGTCCAAGGACTGAAATCTTCTAAGTTCCTGAGTACTTCTCTGTTAGTTTGAACCTTCACACAGTCTGAGGACTGAAATCTTAAAAGTTCTTGAGTAGTTCTCTGTTAGTTTGAACCTTCAGACAGTCAATGTTTCGATTAAATCTTTAAGGTTTTTCTTTTTAAATGTTTTACCACCTTTTAATGTTTAATTTTCTTTTTAAATCCTTCATTGTATTTTCTGTGTAATTCCTATTTGAACTTTTATTGTCTTTAAGATATAATTTTCTAATTAAACATTTAATTTTTTAATTAAATGTTTTGTCTTTTTATTGGATAGGTGTAGTGAGAGACAGACACAAAACGGGGGATAAGAGTCAGGGGAAGACTTGCAGTAAAGGGCCACTAGCGGTACTCGAACCCAGGACGCTGCATCAGGGACCAGCCCCTGTACATGGATCACTCGCTTAACCCGTTGAGCTATATGGGCACCCATGTTTTGTCTGTTTAAGGGTTTAATGATCTGATTAAATGTTTTGCATTTTTTAAAATGTTTAACATTCTTCCTGTTCAATTGTATTTTTTAAATGTTCAATTACGGAAAACACGTCATCTGTAATTTCCAATATTTGTATATTAAATATTTTGTTTAATTTCATAACGACACGTATTGTATCATGTTGAATTATCTCATTCAATATTTTGTCTGTTTAATATAATTTAATGTAATTTAATGTTTAACTCTATTAAACAGACAAAAATATTGAATGAGATAATTTTCCATAAAATTAAACAGAAAATACAATGAAGCATTTAAAAAGAAAACTAAACATTAAAAGGTGGTATATGTACATATAATTTAATTGTATTTAATGTTTAACTCTATTAAACAGACAAAATATTGAATTAGATAATTCAACAACATACAAGTCATTATGAAATTAAACAAAATTTTTAAAATACAAATATTAAAAATTACAGATGAAATATTTTCCATAATTAAACATTTAAAAAATAAAATTAAACAAAAATATTAAACATTTAAAAAAATGCAAAACATTTAATTAGATTATTAAACCTTTAAAAAGACAAAACATTTAATAAAAAAATTAAATGTTTAATTAGAAAATTACATCTTAAATTTCTTAAATCTTTTTAATAATAAAACTTTTTAATTGTTTTATTGTATTAATTTTTTTCATTTGATTTAATTGCTTTTTATTATGTAGTTTATTTCTTTAATCTTCTTTTTCTGTCAAGATTTTAACCCCAACCTTAAAAATGAAATAAACCCTTAAATCACAATGAAAATACTTCTGTTGTCACAAACATGAGTTAGTCAGTTATTCAGTTTATCAATTTCACTTTATTTGTTTAGCACCTTTTACACAGATGACAAAACTAAACAAGCAAAGAGAAAAAACTATGATTAAAACTCAAAAACATTAAAAAAAAAAACAAAAAAAAACATTTAACATGGTAATAAAATGTGTTGTGTCCAGGGGATGGAGGGAGTTTATTGAAGTCTTCTTGGGCTCACATGGTAAATCATTTAAAATATAAACTTGATATTCAGTCTAAGGAAACTGCAGAGCAACAGAAGAACCAACAATATCTCCTGTTTTCTCCTTTAATGAGTCGACTCTTCTTGTGCTTTCAGACCAAAGAACTACAGACTCTTCCCAACCTGCTCAAACTCTTGGTACAGGACCTCACCACACGGGTCAAGAAGGTTTCCTTCTCATTTCTACTCTGAAGATCACCTTCTCCTGCTCAAACTGCTGACAAATGTTTCTGCTGCTCTAAAGTCTGGTCTCCAGAACTTCCTAAAAACTCTCAAAGTCTCTTCTGCTGCAGGTTGCTTTGTAGAACTGTCGCAGAAAACCTCACTAAACCACATGGAGGGGCCTCAAGATAGTCGTCCAAATGAAACCGTACAAAACCAAACTAGCACAACCCAAACGCTAAAGTCTCCTGCAGCCTACCAGAGAACCTCTGAGAACAGAGAATCAGGACAGGAACTCTTACCTTCTGGACAACCAACATTGGTTCTCAAACAAGAATACAGAATGTGTCTGACCAAAAACCTCTAAAGACTCACTACAGCCAAGATAAAGACACAACTCAGCTGCACCAAATCCACTAATCACTGCACACATTAGCACCATGTGCTAACTGTGGCTAAAGAACCTCATTTACCAAGACAACTATCCAGTACAAAGCCCTAAAACACACCAAGAAACACATTAAAGTCTATTTTACTGCTGGAAACTGCAAGCCAACGCCTAAAGGACAAATTAAAGCAACAGAGCCAAACCCGGTTCTGTGGTGGAGAGAATCAGAGGAAATGTTTGTCTGCAGCTAAACAAAGCAGGAAGACACTGAGCTGCTCAGGTGTTCCTGATAATACCAAGCTGCTCAGGTGTTCCTGATAACACCAAGCAGCCACCTGGACAGCCAATAGGAACACAGCTTACTGGAAGTCCAGAGGGCTGGGTTAGTGAAGGAAATTTAGTTTGAAGTTGAAGCAGAAAGTTAACAAAGAAAGTTGAAAATCACCTTCTGATACCTGAAATCTCTGAGTTTTCACACAAAGAACACCTGAACATGTCAAACTGGTTCCATAGTAGAACCATTATTGTAAAAATGTCATAGTATGGTGTGTTGCTCAAAAAACATTACAACCCGGCTGTCAGGGGAGAAACATGTAAGAAACATGAGAACAGAGAGAACCCAACCAGTAGGTCACAGTTTATCATCCCCCAGTCATCTCCTGAAGTCCATATGGTGAGAGACATCAGTATCTGGTTGTTCATTTACCAGAGGATGCTTATAATCATGCTGATGTGGTCTGTACTCTACACTATTTTAGTGACTCAATAAATGCCTAAGTTGTTTTTTTTTAAATGCTTTTTAGTTTTTAATAAACATTTAACAGCCTATATGTAATCAATAAATGGCCTTTGCCTATCTTAAGAAAAACTCACTCAGAACTCTGATGTTAACAGTACTAAATAAATCAATAAATACATGCATACACACAAAAATAAGTTAATACATTAACTGTGTTAAGATAAGATTTAGATTTTTTTTTTTAAAAAGTTGTTTATGTTTTTGCAGAATCCAGTATTGCTCACTGGTTGGTCATTACATTTTGTTAGTTTGATTTCACTGTTTAAAATGATGCCACCTCTTTTCAGACAGAACCTGTGATAATAAAACAATACAAAATTTTTAGTTCCGTGTTAATAAAGCACTTAAAGCTTTAAGTATGGCTAAATGCTTTTTTCAGAATTAAATATATCACTCCTTAGGTGGTAGTGGCCCCAAGTTCAGTAAAGTTGGAAAGATATTCACAGATTTGGACTTCCAGCATCAATAACTCATTAGATATAGGTTGTCAAAACATAAACGGTGCCTCTTTCCCATTGTTGCAAGGCAGACAATGTGCTACAAGCCCAGTTTTATCAAAAGTAGCTGTCTTTCAAGCTACAGGAATAACATTGGTGTCTATGGAGTGAACAGGGTCCGTCTGCAATTTGCAAAACCGCTGCAACAGTAAAGAGAGACAAATATTCAATAACTTCACTCTTATACATTGTAGTGTCACTAAAATCACTGCAGCCTTCAACTGGCTCCTGTTGACAAAGTGTTTTAACAGAAATGTAAATGCTGTAATTTGATTCTTTTAATGAACCATGTAACTTGAATGGATGTGATGCTGGTGTGACCACAGTGCACGTCTGATGTTGCTCACAGTGGTCCAAGGGACGCTCAGGGAGTTTGTGTGTTTGCTCAGACTCATGAAAAATTACAGGGAACATTGTTTGTGACTCAAGCAGTTCCTTCTTTTACTCACTATCTCCCCAACCTTAGAAAAAGAAACCTGTTCACACGGCACAGATGAGGCTGAGGTACACAGGAAATGTTTGGCTCCATTGCACAAGTTTGGGTAAACGGTTTTGTGGGTTGCCCAGTAAGCCAGTGGGTCTGCCGTTCTTTCTACAATTGCATTCGCTGTGGCGCTTTGCATTTACCAGGCTCTACTTGCGTCTTCGTCTAATAGGCTCCACAGTTGAACTGAAAAATATTGAAGATCATCATCATCATCACCAGAAATGTCAGTCATTCCCTGTTCAGAAGAGAAAAAAGAATACCTGTGGAAGGTGCTGCTGGTGGTGGAGGACGAGGCTGTGGTGGTGCTTGTGAGGTAGATGACTGCTGCTTGGTATTCTTTATGTTAATTGTTGTGCATTCTGTTATTAAACGTTCTTTCACGCTGGCTGCCACTCTGATTGGTGAATCCAAAAGTTTTGAACTGCAGAGCCACAAGTGTAGCAACAGTCAGTGAACTGTTCTTTTCTTTGGTTTGTAGTCTGTCAGCTAAGCACCTGACAAGGTTCTGTGCCAGGTGTTGTGGCATGGGGGTGGTGAGTTGGGAATATATATATATATATATATATATATATATATATATATATATATTATATATATATATATATATATATATATATAATATATATATATAGTATTATATATATATCTATATTATATATATATATATATATATCTATATATATATATATATATATATATATATTATATATATATATATATATATATATATTATATATATATATATATATATAATATATATATATATATATATATATATATATATATATATATATATATATATATATATATATCTATATATATATATATATATATAATATATATATATATATATATACTATATATTAATATAATATATATATATATATATTATATATATATATATATATATATAATATATATATATATATATATATATATATATATATATATATATATATATATATATTATATATATATATATATATATATATATATATATAATCTTTCTATCTATCTATCTATATATATATATATATATATATATTATATATATATATATATATATATATAATATATATATATATATATATATATATATATATTATATATATATATATATATATATATATATATATATATATATATATATATATAATATATATATATATAATATATATATATATATATATATATATATATATATATATATATTATATATATATATATATTATATATATATATATATATATATATATATATATATATATATATATATATATATAATCTTTCTATCTATCTATCTATTCTATATGAAATCTGACATACTACTAACTCTCAAAGCAAAAACAACAGCAAAAAAAACAATCTATTCTGCGAAAAACAATTCAAATGAACAACACTAAATAGGGATCTCCTATCCCGGAACACTCGATCCCGCTGAGTGATTCACATAACAAACCGAACCAATCAGGTGATTCGAAGCAGTTGAGTGCTTCAAACGTCACTGAAGTGATTCAAACGTCACGAGTCACGTGACCAAACCACGCCTCGGCACAGTGGCTCGATACGTTTGCTTCATGAGCTACAGCGCATGTGTCGAAGCCTCGGGTATCAGAGGACCATCACTACTCATCGTGGGTGGAGTGTCGTGCCAAAGTAGTTACCCCCGATAGAAAGTGTATCCCCTGCCGCGGGAGCGCGCATGCATTCGGAAGGGTGGAGCTATAATTCTGTGTTTAGATATCAGCGTAGTTTATGAATATAACAAAATATGGATTGTTACGGTCATGCTTTGACTGTCAAACATGTTTGGTAATTTAGCACATGACATTTCAACCTAAATAAATGCTTTTGCTATACATCGCGTATTGCCTAATTAATAATATTGATAGCGCTGCCTAATAATGTCTTTTCCTTCTCCTTTTTGTAACGAAATGTAAGCGCTCACCCTGCTGACTAAACGTAGGCTCAATACTCTTTGGGTGGGTACTAGATTCAAACGCGCTGTAATTCACTCTTTAGATCAATCTGTCCAACTTCTGATACAGTAAAATCAATACCACTGTGAGCATTTTAACACACTACATTTACTGCAGCACTGCCAGCAATAGTTGTTGCTGTAACTCACTTCCCACAGGGTATCTTGTCTTCAGATATTGGCGTTTTTTTTTTTTTTAAATTCCCCCTCTGTTGATCATCAGAACTTCATAGCATTTATTCAGAAATTCTCAGACAAATGACGATACAGGAGGATCGACGAGAACATGTTATGAGGGGGAGACACATAATTGCAGCCTGATTGCGCCTGCCAGAAAATGTACCCCCCCCCCCTTTATTCCTCATGTGATGTATTAACATCACGTGGTTTATTATGCAGACATTTGTCATCATGATTAGGAACAACTGTGAATTAGGACTAATTTCATTAATCACAGGTAAAGTTATAGGGGGATAAAAATTATTTCACCCTCATTCACTGGACTTTTCATTACAGCGGGGGGATACATTTTCTGGCAGGTCCAGTGAATGAGGCTGAAATAATTTGTACCCCCCTATAACTTTAGCTGTGATTAATGAAATAAGTCCTAATTCACAGGTGTTGCTAAGCCTGTGGGAAGTGAGTTACAGCAACAACTATTGCTGGCAGTGCTGCAGTAAATGTAGTGTGTTAAAATGCTCACAGTGGTATTGATTTTACTGTATCAGAAGTTGGACAGATTGATCTAAAGGTTGAATTACAGCGCGTTTGAATCTAGTACCCACCCAAAGAATATTGAGCCTACGTTTAGTCAGCAGGGTGAGCGCTTACATTTCGTTACAAAAAGGAGAAGGAAAAGACATTATTAGGCAGCGCTATCAATATTATTAATTAGGCAATACGCGATGTATAGCAAAAGCATTTATTTAGGTTGAAATGTCGTGCTAAATTACCAAACATGTTTGACAGTCAAAGCATGATCGTAACAATCCACATTTTGTTTTATTCATAAACTACGCTGATATCCAAACACAGAATTATAGCTCCACCCTTCCGAATGCATGCGCGCTCCCGCGGCAGGGGATACACTTTCTATCGGGGGTAACTACTTTGGCACGACCCCTGTCCATCCGTGACCCCTCACATGCTCTCTTTTCTGCACTGGACTGGCTTCCTTCTGGTCGACGGCTTCGCTGCCCTGCATGCAGGACACAGAGGAGAAGGGCTACCTTTGTACCCAGGGCAGTCCAACTCCTCCACTCATGAACCATAACACTACCCTCCATCCTCCACCCCCCACCACACACGGACTTTAACATGGGCCTCTGTGAACTATGCCATTTTGCACTTTGCAATTTATATCTACCGTGATATATTATTGTATCTACCTCATTTCCATATTCCACCTACTTTTCATTCATATTTGCACTAGTATGTTACTAAGCTGTGTTTTTTGTCTTATTTCTCTATTTTTTTAAATTTCTATTCCTATACTACTTGCTCTAGATTTGTATATATATATTTATCCCTATTTCTTCATTACGTCATTGTTGCGCTGCCAGCTCTGCGTGCCTTTTTAATTGCCCCCTGGGGACAAATAAAGTTTTCTGAATCTGAATCTGAAAGGTAGGTACTTCTGCTGAACCACTTGGGACAGAGTAAAGTAGGGTGTGGGCTCGGAACCAGCAAGACTGCTGAATCTCTGCTTTCCTCCCTTTTTATCATTATAGTTTTGATAGAGACAAAAAATAATGTTACCAATGGTACCAACTTAGTTAAATAAAAAAAAAAAAACACGTCTTTCATCGCATTAAAACTGGCGGTGTTGGAGAGTAAGTGATTGACAACAGTTCAGAAATGACCTCAGTTTGATTCAACATTGATTTACAGTTTAACATTTTGGCTCATACTTACGCTAGACTTGTGGTAATATGACGGAGTATAATATGACGGAGTAGTAATAAAATTGGCAGGATCAAATATGTCAGCTCAGCTCTCTGTTCTTATCCAAAGCGGTGACATAACGCCTCCAAAATCCAGCTTGTGGACAACAATATATTACATTAGTAGCGATAAAGACTACCCATCACATTGAGAATAGACAAAGTTGTCGTTTCGACGCCGTCGATGTCAGCCTTTAGCTTTCTTGATGGGTCATCAGCAGCTCGCAGACAAATCGTGAAATTTCGTTTACCCAAAAGACGAGACATGAGGTGGACAGCGGACCGCCGTATGTGACCAATAAAGTTTAGCGCTGTAGACGTCAGTGTTCAATACGGATTTCTAGGACACTATACTTACGTGGTTTCCGTAGTGTAGTGGTTATCACGTTCGCCTCACACGCGAAAGGTCCCCGGTTCGAAACCGGGCGGAAACACTTTCTTTTTTTTATTTTTAATTTTTTCCTTCCCCCTTTCAGACTTTGCACATTAACAGTGACTTCTCTCGTGTAGTGAATAACATTGATCATTTTGTTATAATGCAATATTGTGCTAGGAAACCTTGAGTCCTGACATCCATATGGACGCTTGATGCCAACTGCCACCCTCAGCAGGACAACGCACCCCGACACAACAGAAAAACTGCTCAGGAGTGACCCAAGGAACACGACAGAGCTAAGGTCTTCACCTGGGTTCCACACTCCTCAGATCCAAATATCATTGAGCATCTGTGGGATGTTCTTGGATAAGCCTGACCTAGGTAGGTTCCACCCTGCAACCAACAACACCCACAGAATTCACTGCCACCATCCTGGTGCCATAGGACATCCCCAGAGGTCCACTGGGTCAGAGGAGTCTTAGCAGCATAAAGTGGTCCAACACAATATTAGGCAACAAAAGTTCACAGAAAGCGAGGAAAGGAAATACTGTAAATCTTTATTTCATGCTGCAACATTTGTACAGAAGTTTTTCCAGCCGCTGTCACAGATTTGATCCTCTTCACAGCCTGCTGGACCTGTTAACGTCTTCATTCATTTTTGTCATAGTATTGTACATCCCACTTACTGCTTTCCAATAACAGGCTGTCAATCCAAACAGTGAAGTTTACCACCGTAATAATAATAATAATAATAATAATAAGAAGAAGAAGAAGAAGAAGAAACAATTATATGCATCACTGCAATGTGTCCTGGAGCAAACAGGATTGTAGCATCTCAAGTATCAAACATGTGTTTTTACCCTGTGATCAGGTAAAGAGTATAGCAGACCAATCTAAATTTGTTGTAATACAATCTGAAGTATTGTCCAGAACCATGGCTGATCTAGGTGTGTAAACATAACTACAGTGGTCAAAATTAGGTAGTTAACTTAAAAAATCCAAATAAACAGCAACATTAAATATCTACTGAGAAACATTATTATTATTATCACTACTCACTTCTTTTACTCAAAATAATGGGATAAAAAAAACAAAACATTATTTACAGGGTATTCAGTCAGCACAGCATAAAAAAATGCTACCAAGTCTAATTAATGTTTTGCTACTGGCGTGATCATCTACAGTTGCATAAGCATAAAAATACTTTTTGGGGTTTGCAAATGCACAGGTTACAAATGCTAAAGCAGTCAACAGCTCTGCACATTGTCACAGTATAAACTTCATTAAAATAGTCATTGTCTCCTGACCTGCCAAAGTTAAAGCTTAAAAAGGTAAAAACCAAATTCACGTGGCACTGTTGAGAAATTAACAACCAGTTAATTGTAGAAAGTAGGATCCAGAAATTGTCAGGACAAAATACAAATAGTTTCCACAATGCAGGAAATAACAGAGGAAAAAGAGAACGCTGTTGGGAATTCTAACCTAAAAGCACGACTCGTGTGATGTGGATGGCTGCCACTTGATTAGAATGGATAGTAACATTATTGGTAAAATGAAAAACAAGTTTAACTCATGTAGCAGTGACGTAACACTCATAATTACACACTGCCTCCCAGAGAGCACCGAGGAGGGACAACTGGACAGTGAGTAAACCTGAGGTAGCAAAGCCAAATCAAATATACTTTGGAATCGATAATGTAAAAAGAAGAAAAAAAAATGCCATAACGCATTAGTGCATTTTTCTTGAAACCTCTAAAATCATTTTACACTCTCAAGTCAAAACTAGATATCTATATAAAATTATACACAACAAAATTATTAAGACAAAACTTTCCTAATTCAACTTTCTGGCAAAGTCCTGGGTCCTGAGAAGTAACGTGAGTCTGTGTTTTTCACTGTACAGCTTATCAAAAAAGGGGAGCTTTTTTTGATCCCATCCTTCACAATATACACAAGCAGTATCATTATAATAGGAAGGCATACTTACAAAATTATTCATAATAGCCAAGCTCATACTGCAACATTTTGAATATGGTTGCAAAGGGCGAAATGTACCAAAAAGGTAAGCATGTGGTGTGTTATTCTGGAAGTATAAAAACAAATGTGTATATACAAAAATATACATCCTAACAAGACATTCCTAGCAGAGGCGTTTTATTTTTCTCTCCCATTTTGTAAACTTTTCAAATATTTTCCATTTAAAAAAGGCAGTTCCCCAAACAGTCCATAATATCAATGAGGGTCTTTTTTCATTCATTGTAAAATTCAATGCACTGAAGCTCCTTCAGTTGAGAATTAAAATTGTTCTTTAAAATTCTTGCTTTAAGAAAGTCTAATCAGTCAGTCAATCAATCCATTCATATTTTCAGTGAGCCTTCATGTGGCCGTAATGCTGGTTCAAAAAAAAAAAAAAAAAAAAAAAAAGAAAAGGCCTCAGCTTCGGAGTGTCCATCGTTGGGTTCCTCAGTAGACGCGGGGAATAATCCGGTACCGAACAGTTCGGCAGTACTCGTCCCACGCTGAGCCGTACTTCCTCCTGCACTCGCTCATGTCGCGCGAGTCTCGGTGCACAAGAAGGATCACGAAGTAGATCATGTAATACCACGGCAGGAGGTGGCTGAAGCCTAGGGAGTGGATGAAAAACATTATTTCAACCTGAGTGAATTTATCAGTTAGTAGAAAGCAATGTAATTTACTCTAATCTGTTCATGGTACTTATTCTGTTCGTTAAAAAGAGAAACACGCTCTGTGCTCTCACATAGACATCTCTACATTTTCCACATACACCACACATATGTTTATGAGCTTAATGAATTAATAAATTAATTATATCATCATTTACACTGTGATTTTTACAGCAAATGATTCTTAGAAGTTAAGATGACTCATTAGATTCACATCATGTTATTTTCTAGGTATTTTTGGCACAAGTTTATTATAAATAACTTAAAAGCAACCCATAAGTTAGACAAAACAGGTTAAAAAAAAAATAAAATAAAAAGCTTGTTATTTTTTGTTGAGTGACAATGCATTTATGTTTTTAGTGTAACAATACATTAACCATCATTGAGGTATGTGTTGATAAACCTTATGATGAATGAGTCGGTTCATAAATATAAGTATTATTGATTCTTAAAAACTAAAGATCTGACCAGTCAGGAATAGGCATGGTTTTAAATGTTCATACATATTTGCAGATTGTATGAGTTAAAACATACAAAAAAATTCTCTTTCACAATAATCTATAACATGTCTCCAACCAGAACACTCAGCAAAATAGCAAAGAATTAGGATCAATGTGTACATGATGGAAGAGTGGCATTAGAATTTGCCAGAGGCCACAGGGTTTGATCTTTTATGACTAAAGTTTCTCTCTGCTGCAGGAAGAATTTCATGATATCTGACTGTAAGGTGGAAGGTGTAATATGTTAGCATTTCAGCTCACAGAGTTCAGAGTAGTAAGGCATTCACTTTGCAAAACCTGATGACCTGTGGGTAACAATGCAGTTTCAACAAACAACCTCTCAAGGTTCATTGTGGCCACAAACATTAATTTAAATACACACAGTTGCTGGTTAGGTTACCATATATTTCCAGCTTTTCCCTTTCCTGACATGTAATTTATTAATGATGTCTGGATTATAAACTCTATTGCCAACAGCTGGTACCTCGTTGTGGGATACAAGTGTATGTCCCCCCCCTACATGGAATAAAATAAGCTGAACTGATTGGCATACCAATGTAAGCCATCTAAAACACATGCTAAAGACATCACACTCACTCCATCCTGCTCCCTGATTTATGTAACTGGCACCTTTGGTTAGTGATTATTTGTCTACAAATGTCAAGCAAACTTACCACAAGGTAGGGACCAGGCCAGAGCCATGATGAGGTCTCCCAGGTAGTTGGGGTGGCGGACCACGCCCCACCAGCCAGAGACCAGCAGACTTTTCCCCGTCGCTGTGGGGATGGTTTTCAAATCTGATGAGAATGAAAAGAAACGACAAATGTAAACAGTTAGAAAGATTAAAAAAAAAGGTCAGGTCCTTCAATCACATTGCAAGATTAAATGTATGAGAAATAATGAGGAGTACTTGTCCTGTTTATCAAACATGACAAAACTAATTTTTGTGTATTTTCATAAATTTGTAGGGTTTAGTTTTGCCAATGTCTGCATAGCTCTCATCAGAGAGTAACACCATCATGTGACATCATACATTTCATTCTATTCATCCTGAAAGCAATCTCACTTTACTTTTAATGCCTCAAACATTTGCTCCGTACTACATGTATGAATCTAAGGCTCTGCAGTTAGAGGACGAGAACTGAAGACTACAAGCAAACCTGCTTTGGATAAGTTCCCTTTTCTTTTGAATTACATTGAGCATTTTACTGCTGCAACTCCTAGAACTGATATAACACATTGTAACTCTGTAGTGGAGATAACTAAAGAGCTCAAGCATCAACAAACATTAACAGTAATTTTCCCACAGAGTGAATTTAAGAAATGATCATGAGATTATAAAAAAAAAAAAAAAAAAAAAAAGTAACAGTGATACGTTATCCTGAAACCTGCAGGAGAACTTACGGGACAGTTTGGGGTCTGATGGGTTTCTCCTGAAGGCATTCTTCTCAGAGTTGGATTTCCTGAAGATGTAGAAGCCAACGACTGAAACAGAGAGAGGCCAAGAGGGAACTTCAACACCAATACGTGAATGTTAAAATGTAGGAAAATAAAATGACTGCTCATATGTTAACTTCATCTCTGAGAATTATCCTCTTCATCCCAGCAGTTGTGCAAAATGTCATCAAATAAGAACTCCTCACAAAATCAGTTACAATACAGCAATAAACTTAGCTTTTCAGCTGGAAGTTATGCCTCTACTTACATTTGAGTAGGAGGATGGCTGCAACTGCTGGGAGGCTCAAGGGGTTGGGGTGGCTGACCAGGTAATAAGCCTGCAGGGTGTAAGTAAAAGGAACCCACACCAGATCACCGAACGCCAACATGAAGCCAAAACCATCATGCATCAAGTCCATGGTGGTCAGGATGGCCTCCTGGGAGAGACAGACACATTCAGTCATCATCCATTCAGTCTGAACACGAGACAAAGATTGATATACAAGCTGTTTAGCTGACCATTTAGTCAGTTAATGTGTTTTATCAAATTATCCCTGAGTAACATCTTTGAGAAAATTAGCAGGCTGTAGCTCATTAGTGTACCTCATTCCACAGGCCGTCCACCACATAGAGCAGCTGGAACAGGTTCACGAGGATCATGGAGTATGATGGAGCATCCAGACCCTGCTGCTTCATCTCCGCCAGAGCCATGGCAAAGTTGATCAAACACTGATAGTTAAAGACAAAGTCCAGTATTATTATTTTGATTGTCTCACAGTTATCTAGAATGTATCTGAATATATCAGTCTTTTCAGAGCTACTGTAGCTCTGTATTAACCTCACAGCCACAAGCAAACGCAGGGTGTTCACACCACGACTGAGGTTAAGAATCAATTCCTCATATGGCCACTAGAGTGTGCAATCTGACTACAAAATTAAAGACCCCATTAAAACAGATCAATCAGAAGTCTTGAAGAGGCTATGGTATATAGACACATTTTAAATCAAGACACACTGAGTGCCTTCAGGTTGATTTATAGTAATGGTATCTGGCTGTAAAAACATAAAACTGGTTGGTTATAGAAATAATAATAAGATGAAGCAAAAGATTTTAATATTGAGTGTTCACTAAATGTTTCTGCTTTAGTTTCCAATGACAACTCACCCAACCAATCAGTCCAGGACGCATCTCACAGAAGAATTTCAGATCAAAGCTCTTAATGCGGGGATTGAGCTCATGTCCTTTGAAAAAGTCATAAACCACGTTGCCTGGAAATTACACAAAGAAAAAAGAACTCAAAGTGCAAATATTAAAAAGACAACAGTGAAAATCAACTAATTACTACAAGAGGTGTGACAGAAAGCATCTGATTGGTGAGTAACCCCTGATCTTTTCCCTTACCAGAGTTTCCCCCCAGTGCCAGCTGCTCAGGGGCAGCGTAGCGAGAGCGGATATACAGGTAGATGCTAAGCAGGACGGAGATGATGAAGGTGGCCGTGGCCAGCTGCAAGAAGCGGCTGTGGACGTAGGTGAGGTCAACACCCTGGTGCACCGCTGCTGCCACCGCTAGAGCACTCACCACAATGGCAAAGAAACCTGGAGGGACAAAAATAAATTTTGATGCAAACATACATAGAGAGAAAGGGATGAAAGACGGGAAAGACTAAATCCAAGCAACCAAAGATTCAATCAAAACTACTAATATATATATGTGTGTGTGTGTGTGTGTGTGTGTGTGTTTAATTTGTCAGAAAGTACAGCAATGTATTTGTCCCTCAATGAAATTAATGTTAGTCTTAAGCCTGTAGTGAGGCCTCATTTCAAAACTGGTGAATGGTAGTGAAAGCACAGAATCAATGTCTCCAAGTTCACTACATGTGACAAAATGAATGAACAAATAAATAAATTCAGATGAGGCCACAGTCACACTAAGTGACTGAGACTAACGGACGGTAATGGAATAGGATCAGTATCTTCCCAGTGGGAGATGGACTCAGAGCATTTGCTTTACAAAGCCTCACCATTAGTTCTGTACTTCAGCCTCTCCCCAGACCTCAGCGGCATTCCCTCACTCAGCTAGAGGGAGAAACAGAAGAAAAGCAGTGGGATTAACAGCAGACCATGAACACTGCAGTGACTTTGGAAGCAGGAAAGGGCATTGAAGACATTTTTAAAAGAAGAAAGTGCTACTTGAAATGAAACACTTTTTGCAAGAAATATGTGTGATTTAGCCTTTAGGCAGGCAGAGAGTAATCTCAGCTAGTGTCAGATATCAGGGAGCAGAAACGGCCTAGGAGGGAAAGAATGAGAGCTTCCTTTTCCCTGTGAAGCTTCTCATTAAGTGTTACTCCTGACCATTAATCCAATTCCTGCCTCCTGCCAGAGCAAACAAACCGAAAAAGTCATGTGCTGGTTCACATGGATCTTTCTTAAACCAGTGCATACAGAGAAGCAGCTACAACCTTGTCAGACTGTTTGCACTGGGTCCAGTAAAACACTGTGATAATGATATTACACACCATTAAAGAAGGAGTAAGGAAGTCAGATTGCATTTGTGTTGCACACCTACAATGACTGCTTTGGTCTGTAATTCGCACATTTATCTTTGTGTGTGCAGAATAATTCAGCTTTTCTCACTAACCTTTCCAACAGGCAAGATGTAGAGCAGGACCTGGAATAAGAGCCAGAGGATGACAAAGCCAAGAGCCTGGGGATCCCAGAATGCTTCAAGTGGAGGCAGAGGAGGGGGGAAGTTGGCCAGGCTGGGGTCCTCCAGGTTGACCTGAAGTATCACAAAGAGAACCCAGGCTGGCAGGAAGAGCAGCCAGAAGTATGCTCCTGGAGGCAGGAAAAGACATACCAGGCATACCAATGTCAGTTTCTGCACATCTAGCTAGACACCGCTGTTATATGGACAAATGCACATGAATTAACTGACTGGTTTCACATTGCCAATTGTTATGCTTCCCAGCACTCAAGGAAGTGACACAGCTGAACCACAAGAGATGGAGTGACTTATGTACAACACATGATGGTGAGGCTGAGGCACGATGGCCAAAAGAAAAGCAGATATTTGCTTCATTTTCTAGACTGTGTGACAAATTTAGCCTGTCAGTGCTCTGTTCTTCCACAGAAGCTGTGCATAATATATGATAACACAGTTGGAACAAAATTGTTATTGTTCTGGTAACACGATAGATGAAATAGATTAAATTCTATCTTCATGTTACCCTGATAGGCTGTGACTCCATACAGTAAAGTGAGAGATCAGAAAATTAGAAACCTCCGCAAACCTACAAAACTTTTACCTAGGTTTACATCATGTCAGAGGCAATAACTATGTAATAACCTGATAAATATCAGTTATTTGTTATTCTCTTTGCCAAAGATTTGTTTGTTGAATATGGTGGTGCATATATATTTGCATAATTAATATTTGCATTTAATATGTTTGAGTTTGCAAGTCAAATTCCACAGATGGTTATTTTTTTTGGAAAAGCTAAATAGCTTACATTACATTTTCAAGACAATTTAAGGTTGCCAAATACGGTTTAAATATAGAAATAATTCTGTTCTATTAATAATATTTTTAACTGGGTAAGGTTTTATTTTCTGTTTGCCGGTCTGTGACCTCACGGGCAGGAAGTGACCTTTGTGAGTAGAGTGCGGGAAGAGAGAAGAACAAGAGAAGAAGGCGTTCAGTCAAATACAAGTGTTTTGTTGCTAAGTGGATTGACCTAGCCATGGTAGCTTAGCTCGCCGGAGCTGCGTGCGAGGGACGCACTTTTGGGATCTCCAGCCAACGCGGCAAGAGTGGGGAGCGCTGTCGGTTAGAGCTGCAGGACCTACACGGATGCTGCCGTGCTGAGGACAGTCTGCAGGAGTGTGAGGATCCGGCTGTCAGCTGCTGCTGTTCTGCTATGGAGGGAGACCAGTCCACTGACAGGGAGTCTACACGTGTGGTATGAGTTGCTATAGTTCTGAAAACTTAGATAAAGCAATCTTTTCATTCATAAGCTCCAACGAAAAGCGTGTCAACGAACCATAAACTAAGCTGAATACTGAAAGTTAAAGGGAGAGTACAGTCAGGCTGACATAGACTAACTTCTGATAAATCCCGTGTCTATTTTATTTTTACACGTTCATTATTTTTCACTAAACCAGTTTGTTTTTGCCTTCGTGTTTAATACAAAGTTGGATTTTATTCATTGTGTTTGTGATATTATTTCTATCTTCTGCTATACATACATTTTGGGTTGTGTGTTACTATAATTTGAATACAGTATTATTATTCTAAGTTTGGTTGTCTCAAATTCAGTATATTGTTTATTAAGTGCAAATCATATGTTACCCTGGACAGTTACTATACATCAAGATGTCTCTTTCATCATTTTAGTTGTGTCTACTTAGAGGAGTAATTACTTTATCACTTTCATCATAAAGTGTTCCTCTTACTATGAGCTGATGGTGAGAGGGTTACACTTACATAAAACATACCCTCAAAAAATGGGAAATGAAAATACATAAATGAACATCAAAGACTTTTCTTTAAACATCCTTCCAGGTTACTATGTGTGTAATGACATCTTGTAACTTACCTATCTTCCCTCCAAAGTCTAGTGGGGTGGAGGGGGTGGCAGCAGGAGCGGGTGCAGCCACTTTAACCTCCTTCTCTTCCTGCACTTCGGGTTTGCCATCGCCATCGTCCTTCCTACGGCGCAGATTATAGCGGCCTTGGTTCTTCTCAGGTTCTGCATCTGCCTTTGCCTCAATCTTCTGGAAGAGATTGACGCTTATTTAGGATTTCAAACCATTAAAAGAAATACAGAACAACAGATTAAAATAAGAAATTTTACAAGATGTGGCATCACAATTTCAAAAAAGTTCCTGTACATGATAACAGGTGTGTTTGATCAAATCTTGCAATCCTTTGTCACTTGCACAAGTGACAAAAGGACAAGATTTTGGTCTGTAGACCATCATCATATAGACACAACATTTTAGCAGTTGAGGAAAATTTTTTATTTTTAAATTCATATATTAATTGAATTCATAGCTCCAAATTGTATCTAAATACATCGGTTGTCTTCAACCGACGTATTTAGAGGGAGCATGGGCAGAGGAGGTTAAACTCACAGTTCCCTAGTATAGTACGATTTTAACAGAGTTAAGCATTTGGATGCATTCAGGAAAAAAAATTCTCATGAACACGAATGATCTTTACTTATCTCATGATTTTAAGGATGCTGCTTTCACATCCATAAGATCATTATCATCCACACTATTGCATGACTGATTATTAAAAACAAAGTCTGTGAGAGTAAGTCGATTTATTATTCGAATACAAAACAGTTTTTTGAAACACGTTAGCAAACTGCTCTTGTACAATAATATGCTGCAGGATGACATTTGAACACAAATCAAAACATTTGTGAAGATTAAATGGGAGAAAATCCAAAATGTGAATCAAAGAAAATAGTACAATTCCCATATACTGACACTTTGTCAGTCATCGCCACCTCAGCTTCTTCTCAATTTGAAGCGTTTCAGTAAAAGTCAACTTGAAGCTTTATCTTCATTTAAGTAAAAAAAAAAACAAAAACGCATTCCCAAAGGTATTACTGAGCTCTCTGTTTTCTACAGAAAGCTTCTCATAGAAGGCAGCTATCTAGGATTGTTACTTAGGGCACATAATCATATAGACTAACAATGGAATTTAAAGACTTGCTGTTCTCACACCTCCAATTGCATAGAGAGATATTACATTCAGATTGCAGATATTACAAATTTTGTCTCTTAATTCCTTCAGGAAGCATAGATGTATATCTCTCCTTACTTGGTCAACAAAAACGACTCTGCAAAGCTGTCAGAAATGCTCAAAAGCAGAGAAGGGAAAGAAGCGGCACATGTTGGTACACCATGTGACTGGCTAAATGGAACAGTCTTGTGAGGGGAGCCTCTCCCAGTTGCAAAACACACGGCCCCCCAACATGCATGCATCATGACATTCCATTAGCTCCAACTTCTCTCAAAGCCCATTCACTTTTAGAAAGTGAGTAACGCCCAGAATATCAGTTGTTTTGTTTGTAGTTCCTCTTTTTGTAAAACCCACTTCAAATCAAGTGTTCTTCACATGCTCTCCTTTTGATTTCGTCTCATTTTTCTTGTGTGTTTGATAAATTTGGTTTACCTTCACCTGTGTACTGACAACAGCTAGGAAATGCCAGTATCAACTATCCATTTATCATTGAACCTCTCATTCAATTACATCTCTAAAAATGTCCAATTTATCAAGTTTTACACACAGTTGAACATTTTTAAGTACAAGACAAAACTCACCTCATTTACTTTGCTAGCAGTGTTATTCTCCTCTTTCTTTTCATGCTTATTGTTGCTACTGTTCTCTGCTGCCTTTGTCTGTTGCTGCCCATCAAACAATGGAGGGAGATTGATGGAGATGAGAAAGAGACAAAAAGGGAAAAAAGCAACGTGAGGAGTAGACAGAGGGAACGTGACGGTGTTATGGCCACAATCTAGAGTGACACAGAGACAGACACTGACACATTTCCCTACAATGACAAGGTACTGATGATTTAGGGCATTTGACAATGAACTACATCTTGCCATGGAAGTACACACCTTTTTAAAATCAGCTAATGGCACATCTTCAATTATGTGCACCAGACAGAGACTTGTCATCATTTACAGTGATATGATTTTCCTAATCATTTTTTACAGTGCGTTTTTCATGTTATGGCGAACCAGATGTTAGACAATCTTGATCACACCAAATCAAGGCTGGAATTTAGTGCCCGAAATCACAATTACCCGATGAGGGAATTTTTTTTTTTTTTAAAAGGTAAAAACTATGTGTTGAGGAACAGTGATTGATATTAATATTACTGACAAATTCTACCCATGTGGTGAGAGAAATTACAGAATTTCATTTCCCACATAACCACAATGAAACAACAAATGACCCTATCAGCCTAGGACTCTTGCAGCATGCCTATATGACTGTTGCAGAAAGCAAACCTATAACTGCTTCTTTCAACTTCAAGGCACATCCTAGAAATAAAATGTGCTATTCTGGAGCAGAGACTGTCACTGTTGCCTCTTAAAATTAAGAACAAAATGTAGCTCCAGGAAGTAAAACCTGAATCGGTTTAGGCTCCACTTACTGTTGCAACCTTTTCACAAATGACTCTGCGTACACTTGGCTGGCTGCTTCTGCATATTGCTTTTTAAATTCCACACATTTTCCAAGCTATCATTTCTGCCATCAGGGTTGTTCCTGCATAGTAATATTTTTGGCACCTACTCACTATCCCACACCTAGAAAAGATTCTAGCTGGCACCAAATAAAAATCAGAATCACACAATTATAAGAACTGAAAGAAAAATAGTAATACATGCTTACTGTCGTGCATAGCTGCACAAAGGCCCATTCCGAGTCAGAAAAAACAAACAAGTGGTAATTGATTACATGATTTTGACTGGTATAAAATGCATTAATGCATGGTGAGTTTGATAAGGCTCCTGGGCAGGCAACAGGGCATGTTTGTGTATAATACCTATTCAAAACAACAAATACAATGAAACGTTTGTCACACCACAACTACAAAGACATGGTCGGTTCAGTGCTGAAGAACAGAATCTCTCTATATATGGGACAATAACTCAAATATGGAATTTACCATTATTACCTTCAAAAACTGGATATATGCATACTCTTTCTGACAATATCATTCAACCTGTCTTTCTGCCCATCAGCTTCTTCAGGTTCACTAGTGCTACTGATCAGAGAATGAAAAAGTAGCTGTGGCACTTACCAGGGGGCTGAGCCTGACTTCCAATGTATCCTTCAGCTTTATATCCTTGCGGGCGGATGGTGCACTGTCTGTTATAGCCGCAGCAGCAACGGCTGCAGCTGTACGAGAAGACGAGCGACGAGTGGTCCTTGCAGGGGAACGGGACCGACTACGACGACGGCCTGGAGACTGGGAACGAGAGCGGGAACGGGAACGGGTCTGGAAACCAGACGCACTCTAGGAAAAAACAGCAATAAAAGAAAAAGGGAAACCAAAACCATTAACAGTGGTATACTTTTTCTTAAGGGTGTACTTGATAAAGAACTAGCAGAGATATTAAAAATGTCTCTTTATGTGTATTAAAAAGATATATTTGTATAATAAAGGAACTTATATACAGTAGGGTCATGATACATTGCTTGCAAGGCCGTTGTAAGATTTCATATTTAGTAATTCAAGAATACATTTTCCAAGAGCAAAACAGACAATGACAGTAAGAGTATTATTTGACTCTTTTTTACCTTTGAAAACTACCAGTAAAACAGCTAAAAAAAAATCATTTACAAAAAGCTGTAGACATCGGGGTTACAGTGAGTCCATGTGCACATCACATTTTATAACTTCACATCAACAGTCCTAATCACAATACTGATCCACTTGTTTAAGCCTTACTTGCATCTAAACCTTTGTATAAGAAAAAAAAGTAATTAATGTCCCCAACTCCATATGGTTCAAGCCTACACTCCCTTTATATCTGGTAACCCAGACATCAAGTCTTACCACTGAAAAAATGACTTGTGTCTAATTACGTCCCAAAAACTGTTTAAACTGAAATTGTGAAAGACAGAGAGAAGTGCAGTTTGCAAGTAGTCCTACCCTGATGTCTTGCTCCTTCAGTTCCAGCTCTGTACCATCCTTGTAGATGACAGTATAGAGTTTACTTTTAACATCAAAGCCCAGCACCTTGACTTCGTAGAACAGAGCGCTACCAGGCCAGCGGCCCATCACCGTGTCTCCTTTCTGGTACTTTACAGGAGGCATTGTCATTGACCTGAAAAAGAAAGAAACACAAGAAATTAACGTAGACAGCAGAATAAAGTATGGGGAGTAGGGAAAGAGAAAGTCAAAGAAGGAGGACAGGAGATACAGGGGAAATACAGGGGAGTAAAGACAAGAAGTAGACAGGAAAAAAACAAGTAAGAATCGATATACAGAAGTCAGGAGATAAAATATTTTTTAAGCCTTTCAAAGAGCTTTCTAAATAATGTTTTTTGGATTAAAAGTGAAAACCACTGTTAAACATTTTCTGCTTTCATCCAATCGCTTTAAGCCAGATGTTCCTAATTTATTTATTCTTAAAACCTGAGTTGTGATTTTGAGTATATTTAGTAATATTTACAAAAAATCTGCCAGTGCAGTGGGTGCAAACACATCTTGCAATTGCTATGAATAGTGAAGATGCACAATTTGAAACAATGATAGTCATTGTCATTGCACTCGCCCTTTTTGTGCCCATGCAGTCCACTGAAGCTCAGCATGAGCTGAAGCTTCAAGTCTGCTTGAATGACAAGGACAGTGGCCTCTCAAAATCTCAATGGTTTCATTGTCACTCACAATGCTTTGGCATTTGTATACTTCAACTTTCTCTCTTCTATGACAACATTAAATACTGATATCTCAATAAGTTGTTCTGTTGTGGTCACTGTTTAAGGAAAATAATGGTAATTGAAAATTTTAAAAATCACAAACAACAACCTTACAAACAACTGATTTGCAAAGCAATACAATGAATGACCAACACACAGTTTATCATGTGGTTGTGCTTAGCAAATGTTGTTCAAAAAGGCACAAGGCTAAGGATTAGAGCAAGCATGTACAGAGGACTTAATTTAGAGACGTAGGGCGCTCCTGAGCAAAAACAAAAATGAGGCAGATGAGAAAAATCAGCCCCCGCTGCTACTCCAACCTGAACTGGGTAAGTTGTTCTGGCCACTCCTCGGGCACTTACTCATCAACATAATGAAATAGAAAATTTAATTTAGGGCAACATAATACAATGCTACATCCACAGACTAGACCAAATTCCCTGAGGGAAACCCTCAACTACACAGGAAAAAAAAAATGAGTCAACTATAAGTTGCACTTCTGATTAACAGCTTTTTTTTCTGATGTGTGAAAATAACTTGACAGATAGATGGTGCAGCAAATTGAGGTCATCCTCATTAAAAACAAAAAAGCTAAAAGCTATTGCTCACACAAACTAAACTGCTACTTTTCAGTGATAGAGACTGTTGAGTAGTGCCTGCTTCAAAATTGCTAAAGCCCATTTCCACCGCTGCAAGTTTTGCGCTGGAAGAAACTTGCTTTCCATACACTGCAGACTTAATTACACATCCATATTGATGCTCTGTTGTTTCTTCATCTTTGGATTTGACAGACAATTAGTGTTTTGTTTTGTTTTTTTTTAAAGACAACAATCACAAAATCTTGGTTGGTCTTGTTGGTCAAAATTCCATCACCAGCCTCTGATGCAAGTGATTCTTAACTGTAGACCAGACTAAGTTTGGTTTCACTCTAGAACCAGTTTTCCTGACTGAGGGACAATTCTTTGGTTGTTGAAATGAAAACATCGGATTTAAGATTTGCCACTGGCACAAACTAGCCCTTGCACTGCCTTGGTGGACAAGAGAAAAATAAGTTAATAAAGTATCACATTTCTTAGAGTTGATTTGCTCTAGATACAATACAAATATGAATTAGTGCACTTAAAAATACATTGTCTAAAATTAAAATGATAAACTACCATTTTTGTCTTACGTTTATCTTCAGGTTCAAATGGTGTCTACGTTGACACACTTGATCAACTTGTATACATTTTTGGTTTACAACTTCAATGTGTTTTAGGAGGACAAACAACCTATGTTAGCGAACACTTTAGAACGGCAGAATCCAACAGTAGTATGCACTGCTGTACACAATGAGGTGGGCCAGGCAAGGTCAGCATTATGGAACATGAGTGACCAGGGAGGCACAGTGGCTAGAAAACCATCACACTGCTGCAGAACTGCTGACAGGTCTGTCCCTGCTAGGTTTACCCAAAGCTGTCTGTCTGAAAGAGTTGTTCCATTCAAGTCACAGCCAACCAGGCAAGGAATTCATCAGTCACATAACAAATGAAAAAAAACTGAACAGTTGTAGCTAGCAAGTTTGTCACTTATAGCACCCAGTTTGACGACAACCATAAAATTCAAGTGGATTTATAAAATGGTGTTAATAGCGGGTCAGTTTTACAACAGACACCCACTGAGTTTGATTGATTTCAAAGTTTTTCTGTCATTCTGCATAAACAGACACTTTATAAAGGATAATTTCATGATTTTCAACTGGCAACAATCCAAGTCCTGCTATGCACAAATAATAAACCAAAAACAATGTTAACTGAATTATGCATGTTTCTGTTTTTCTAAATCTTGCTACTGCTAGCATAAGACCACATAGGACACACTGCAGTAAGTAAATAAGTAGCACTTTAACAAGAACATAAGTTACTGTAAGGAAGGAAACACCGGTTTAAACACATTCAAGAAAACACGCTTTGGCTTCAGCAAAGTAAATTTGGGTCTTTGCTTCCAGCTCTGTACCAATGACAATTTTAGCCATGTACCCTAATGACAACCTCCTGTAACCAGACTTGCTAATTAAAATTCCAGCGGTTAACACAGAGCCTTACTTGACCAAATGCCACATAACATGTAGAAGCTACTTTGAGGTTAGGATTAGTTGTTTGGGTTGTGCTTTCAATCCTAAATTGTACTTCTGAAAATGAATTAACCATCACATATACTCATCACCTCTTGTTAAAATTCAAAACAAAAGTTGATTATTGTTCGCCAATGTGTTACTGTCCAATCAAATCCGATGTGCGCCTCATCAATTTCCTGCAATCCTTATAATCACAAAATAAGCCCACTCATTCACAAAGGTTCCACCAGTCCATAAACCAGGATTATTATAAACGGGAAAGGAAAGTCAAAAGTTCTGAGTTTGCCTCTAATCCACCAGTAAATTATCTAATTTTTTAAAAACACAAAAATCCACAACATCTGCGTGAAAACCATCTCAGTATGACACACCCAAAGTATGTCCCTGCGCTGCTCTCCTGGCTCGCTTGCTGAGTCCCATATGGGATGTGGAAGTCAGGGCTGAATCCTGACTGATGATAGTTTCCCATCAGATCTCAGGGCTTGGCGGATGAAAGGATATGGCCATAACGTGGGTGGAGTTTTAAATAGAAGTCAGGCAGAGACCCCCCCACCCATCCCCAACCCCACCTCTTTGTGCTGGAAACTGCTGTTGAGCTCCACCTGGTATGCAGCCCCTTTGAAATGTGACATGTGAATCAAGTTGTAAACTCCCCCCGAGGAAGAAATAACTTATTGGGTTAACACTGCTACATTCCTGGAATATTTACCCTTCAGAGGAGTAAGACAAATCTACCTGATCTCCTTCAGACGAGAGAAATAAAGCAGATAGCAGGACAAATTTTACTCCTACTATTACTATTCACATTAATGCTAAGTTATGATATTGTGTAGTAGAATGTTACTTTGCATAGATCTCTACTAGAATATGTTTTTATGTATATCAGAATATTTAATGCAAAGCACATACCACAAAAATAAAACAATGTAAACCAACGCTCTGCTTTAAAATGTCCAAACTAGCACATTGTAGTATGAACTTTTCTCTCATTTAACAGCAGCATTGTATGTTATTTGAGATAAATGAGAATAATATCAAGCATTATTATTTATTCTAAATTTTCAGTTCTTGCTTTTTGATCTGTACAGTTAGAGAATACGTTTTACTACTTAATTCTCTAGTGGTAGCTCATTATTTATGTCACAACTCCGCTGTAATATACAGGAGCTGTTGCTTTAACAAAATGCGGCTTACGTTAGCTTTGTTAGCTTCAGATAGCCCCTATGCAGCTACAAGCGATAAAAAGGAAAGGAGGGAAAACGTCATGCATTCAAATACTGTTGGCGAAGAAAACAAACGCATCCGCCAAAGAAACACTCCCCGAGCACGTATGAATAAGTTTGACGAAATCAAGTTCAGCCACAAAACACCACGAACAGATTATAAAATATGTGGCACGCAGGCAGCTAAAATCCGAATAGGCTAATGTTAGCGTTGCAATCTATTAAAGACTGTCTTTCACTAAGCGGGCACTGTCTAATTTCTGGTTTCGTAGCGTTAATCTGGACGTTGGAGACCAGCGCGTCGGCAAGAGTATCGTTACCGTCACAAAATTACCAGGTAATTCTAATCAGCCTTCGCGCTATAACGAAGAAGGATTGCCAGTGCATATGTAACGCCACACTCCTGACAGTATTTTTATTTTGACCAGTAGAAACAAGTTAAGTTTTCAGAAATTAGTCGGAGTCCGTATCGCCGTTATACAGTCAGTCTGAGTTAGCTTCGGCTAAGCCCCAATTTCCCAACAAAGAGAAACGTAGAGCGATTTGCTATTCTGCATTACAAACGTACGTGGCGGGTAGATGCACTTACCTTAAAGTTGTGTGTATAATCCAGAAGATTAAATGACAAAAATATCCTTAGCTAGACAAGGAATTAATAAATTAAGCTTTATAATATTTTTAAACGAACTTTGCTAACGTTTGACGTAGAGCTCGTTCTCCCTCCCTCTCCGGCCAAAACCCACCAGTGACTAGGAAGGCGCGAAGGCTTCTGATTGGTCCGCTCAGCGTTCATTTCAAACGGTTCTGCGATCTGATTGGCTGTTGGTGGATTTTAACTGAGCTGGGATTGGCTTTGGGGGAGTCACGACTACTTTGTTTACTGGTGTCAAATTACCGTCAGACAAAATGGTGAACTGGCAAAAACACACATCTCATATACATGATACACAGACACGTTCTATATATATTTACTAGTGTGTGTTGTGTAGGTTGTATTATGAAATATAGTTGGATTGTTATATGATAACAAATAATACTAGTAATTTACATAAATATGAAATATACATTAAACAATATTTATTATTAATACTATTGTACTACTACTACTCATTTTAATATTTAAGTAAAAAAAATGTCATAATATAATCTACATTTGTGTTTCTATCATAATGCAATTATATTTCATACTAATATAATTATTTATTTTTATGAATGGTTCCCACTGTATTTTATACTATAACCTGCTATAACGAGTTGTAACAATAATCGTGGTGAAATTGAATGAAAGTCAACTGAACTGGATTGCGTTTTAATCTGTTGTCATCCATTCTTACATTTTATGCACAAGACACAAATGTTTATTTTTTTCATGTGTAATAAAGCATATGCTCCGTATGTCTCTGGGGAAGATGTCATTGGAACTGGTGCCTCACAACTCCCAACAGCACTTGTCTGTCATTCTGTGTAAACCTCTGGGGAGAGAAGCATTCCCATTAAATTACTTCAGTATTGCCTACCATAGGCTGCATCTGTGTTGTACAGTGTTTATATGTGATGCAGTGTTTAGTAAATGTTGCATGATAGACATTTCTGTGCCCCTATATTTATGGTATACTATAATGATTATGCATCAAGATAATTAAGTCATTATGCAGTCATCAGTTCTTAATATTATCCATACAATTTCAAAAGTGTTCAGAAAACATTTCATTACATGCTAAGTATTGTGCATATGTGCATTCATGATAAATGCATTCCACAGTGAGATCCTGCTATTGTGCCTGTTAGTTCACTGTCATCCATTACTAGGAAACTTACTTCCACCTCTGCTTTCCCTTCTGTGACAAGTCAAAATAAGTACAATATGGAAACAAGTCTACTCCATGCTTCTATTTTGATCTTGGCACAACCTGAAGCAACTACTCAAACCCTGATGGGATGTGTGGTCCAGCCAGCCATTTGGAATTATAGGAATACACTTTCCAAGTTTACTCCTATTCCAACTTTTCTACTTGTTGCACTTGATCTCATTTAAGTACCAACCCTAAACTTTTACATTGAACCCTTCTTGACCTTCATCTGAGGTCACCTGCACCCTTTGATGATGTTATGATGTTATAAAATGTCAGCGAGAATGGCTGGAGCCAGCTCTTTAAATTATGTGTAGGCAACAACTAAAAACCGAAAAGTCCTCTTTAGGTCATTGATTAAACTCTAAAAAAGTCATCTCTCTGTATCAAAGTTAGTTAAAAAAAATAATCATTTTATGCTTTTAAACGGCTTAGATGCAACTCTACACTGTTGTTTCTTTTTAAAAATCTGTGGCTCAGTGAAGCCCCTGCCGCTATTCACACTCATCCCTCCTCTCTTAATGCAACTTGAGCACATCAGCTCACGTGACACAATGGAAGTTGTAATATTTTTATGTTCTACCCTAAAACTACCTCTAAATAAAATAGTAATAGAGAAAGCTCCATCTTACAAGCTGCCGGGATTGGTTCTTTAGGTTTGTTACACATGAAACCCTGGAAATGTGAACGTGAAAATGTGAAATGCTCAGCCATCGCATTGACTGCTTATTTTGTTCATGATATGTTTTCTAGCACATAAAAACAACACACGAACATGTTCATAAAGTAAAAACTTGACCAGAGGGGTAGATTTGAGAAAATCATGTCTAACCCTTTTAAAATCATTAAATAGTGAAAAGGATTCAACTTTAGTTCAGAAACTCACTTAGAAAAAGCTAGATTTGATCACTGAGTTTCTGTTTGTGACCTTCAAAGTAAGTGTAGTATTTACCACAAACTTCTCTCTTTTGATTTATAATATGTTGCTTTGATTTAATTGATTACTAAGTATTCCACTGTTGCCTCTCTGTGGCGAATAAACCCTTGAGCTGAGGGTAACTGCATCAAACAGCCTCAGGGAAGTGAACCAAAGATGGAGTCAGTGACAGCAGCACACAGTGTCTGATTTGCATGGAAGATCTGACGGTTGTGACACACTAGCTGCACCTGCCGCTCATACACACAATAAGAGGAAGAGGACTGATTTTGAAAATTCAAACTCCCCAATCAAGTCACAGCATCAATGTTTTCTCAGCTTCCTCGTCTTCTCCTCTGCAGCTCGAGGTGTTTTCCTGTCTTACTGCAGCTGTGAGCACAGCACGGCCCTTCTACGGCTGCAAGTCACACAAAACCTCAAATGAACTGCAGATGCACCACCAAAACTCTACGCTCCGCCTGCAGGAAGTGTCGCTGTGTGTGTTGTAAGGTGAAGCAGCACTGGGAGTGTTTTTACAACCAATAAAGTGAGGCATGTTTTTTTAAAACCTTAGAGCATAGGTTCTGTCCTGCTTGATCACGATGAAGTTAAATACAGTGTAGGTGATCTGCTTCTGAGAACTTTAATACAGTGAAACAGAGATTTATGATTGTGTGTACAATACCATATCCATCAACCTAAATGTACAAATCCAAAGCCTTTTTTTTCTCCAAAAGATTAAAATGTGCATTATTTAAAGACACACACATGCTGCTTGTCATTTTAACCAAAAGATGCCTGTAGAGAAAAACAACTTTTCTCAAACTCTTCTCTTTCCACAGCCCTCCCGTGTGTTCCCTTGTCTTTCTCATCTCACATCCCACAAGCCCCAGTGAGTATATATTTTAAGTGCACACAAAATAGAAAAGGCAAGTTGGATTCGATAGCTGAGCTGGAAATTGACACTCTGCAAGTACAAAAAGCAAGGATTCCTCTTTTAGAGAAAAAAAAGTCCAAGCATGTGCAAAAAAGACAAATCCCCGATTTTGCACAAAAAAACATGTGAGTGGAGAATCTGTATAATATTCTTTAAAGATCATTTTCCTTTTTTGAGAATTCAAAGTGCAAATTAGCAAAGGCTTCAATTGTAGGTTCAAGTCTTGGTCATCTTTTCACTTAGTGGCGGCAGCGGCAGCAGCAGCAGCAGCAGCAGCACTCAGCTCACTGAAACAAAAGCAGAAAGTCATGCAAACTTGAAAAAAGCTTCATGCTCTCATTCTGAGTTAGTTTCTCTCTTCCTGTTCTCCTTCGCTCAGCATGAAAGTGAGCTGCCGTGGGGCAGTCGGCCATGTTGCTGCTGTTAATGGGCTGTGAAACAGAGGCTGACCTGATGTGATGACAGATGTGAGCGCAGCAGGGAGGACAGTCGTGCAGGGAATTCAAATGCTAAATATTCAGTTAAAGCAAGGCTGTGTAACTTCTAAAAAAAGAGTAACATCCTCTTACAAAGGAAAACGTGAGCTGATGAGAAATAAAATGATTAAAACCAGTTACACATGTGGTAGATGAGCTCATGAGACGGCATTATCTAAACTTATCACAAAAGTCTGCAAAATAAGATGAAAGTGATGAAAAGAATCAACTTCTCGTCATGTATTGCAATTTTTATTTAATTTGCTCAAACAAAACAATATGTTAGCATGTAAGAAAAGACTAATTAACATGAGAACAGTATGGTACAATGCAGATGATAAAAGAATAAGCCTGCAAACCCATCCACGAAACCTCCTTCAGCCAAAGTCATCTCTGCAATTATTCCTGCAAATTCACAACTTCAGCTCCCTCAGCAGAAAAACAAAAACAAAAATGGGCTCACAGACAAGAGATAAATGCGTCCATCATTAACAAGGAGCAGACCTCACTGCAGAGGACAAAACAAGTTACATGTTTTTTTTTTCTCAGAGATTTCCAAGTGTGTAAAGAAAGCTAAGCTGCTGAACACAAACAGTCTCTGTGACGTTTAAATGGCATGAGGGAACACAGAACACTGCAGCCAGACTCATCTGGCCTTCCAAGCAGGGCATCAGGTTTAGAAAAATCATCTCAGACTGAAGATCATCTCTGAACCCTCTATAGGCCTCATGTGTCATAGTTTGATTGTACTTCTGAGCTGTAAGAGAAGCGACTCTATGGAAATAAATCACATTTATGTTTAAAAAAAAAAAAAAAAAAAGACAAAGAAGATCTTGGTGCAAAGATGTTTTCTTGGTGGGAAACAGTACCAAAGTCATTAATCTCTCCCTTCGAATCAACACGACCATGAGGAAAACAAAAAAAGACAAATTAACATCTGCTTGTGATCATAATGACAGTCCCTAGATATTATTACTAGTCAACTTTAAATCTTTGACATATTAAATGCAACTTCGGAACAAGGCACAAACCACATAGCATCACAAAGAAATAAACTTTTCTGGATCACAATGTTTCACCTGCCATCACGACATCTTTCAGCTTTTAGATCTCTTGACAAAAATGATACAAAAATAAGAAAGGCGACTTTGTTGAGAGTGATGATATTTAAGCAGGAGACTGAATCCTTTGGTGAGAGAGCGACAGAGGCCCAAAGTGACTGCTGTCAGAGGATGTTGGATTGCTCTGCGGGTTTTTTGTCTTAAAGTGCAATCGATGCTGTGTAAACACTCAGTGTGGGAGGAGCCTCTTGGTTGGGTGTTTCTATTTGAAAACAGGTGGATGAGAGGATGAAACAGGTTTACTGACAGAAGAGTTTAAACCTGAACCTGCATAACGTGAAACCTCAGTTGTTTTGATCACAGTATTATTGAGCCAATCTCAAGCTAATGACAGAAACTGGAGGGAATAAATGTGTTTTCTCAGTGTGTGATTTCACATCATTTGTGGCAAAGCTATAACTTCAAAGCCCTTGAACGTAGTTGTATCGAATGAGATCCAAAAGGGGGTGCCAACAGCCGTCACGGATTAACAAAACATATGCTAACTCCTTATTCAAATTCTTCTAAGGTTTTACACATGAAAAATGAGTTTACATGGTGCATTTTGACAGTTTTGTGATGTTTGCTGGGTGTCACAGTGAGGTCATCAGGGACATCTCAGCCACCAAGAGTACAAATTGGCATTGAAAATGTGTTGGGAGTGTTTAGTTTGAAAGCATTTCAATTAATTGGGTAGAAAAGTAATAAGGGTGAACTGTAGAGATAGTATACACACTGTATTGCTTTTTAAAGTCTCAGTTTGATGCTCGAAACAACTGAGATTCATCGAAATGCAGAACCTATCCCTCACTCTGCAGACCCTACTGTGGGTGGCTGTTGGACAGTCATGAGGTTTGATTGTATTTGTATCACTGTCCCTCCTCAGGATCTCATTCAGACAACAAGAGTACAGAACTGCAACACGGACTTTTATCCATTCCCCTGTAATCTTGGAGCCACAGCTACAGTATTTGAACATCAGTCCCTCAATTCCTGACACATCCCTCTCAGGGTGATTGTACTTTGAGCTTTTAGTGAAACAAACTCAGCAGTGAACTGAAAGACACATTGAAACAAATGTTTGTTTTTTTTTTTTAAATAAAGTGACATTTCCCTTATCTATATGCAAAAGCACAGGGAAAATACAGTTTGTCATTTTGAGGATTCGATGGTGGCAGGAGAACAAGGCAAAGAAAATAAAAGATGAAACAAACACATCATCTGTAAGCACTGGTGAAAAAGTAAATGGCACATTCATGTCCTCATGTGGACACCATCTCTTACATGTTTGGGTTTTCCGGTGCACCTTCTGAACTTCAGAAATGCGTAAAAAAAAAAAAAAAAAATCAGTTCTCCAATGCGGCTAAAGATACAGTATCCTTGGATTTTATAGGAAAAAAGCTAAAAAGGAGAGTACTATGATTCAGAAACTGTGTACTTCCATGAAATCATGTGTTCTGTTATTCTTTCACATCAGCCTTCAGTTTCACATAAAATCTGTCACGTATTTGACAAGAGGTGGCGTGGCGACACACAGAAACGTTGTCCTACAGAGGCTCAGGAGGGCCAAAAAAAGGACAGAGAGACGCTGAAAATGTTTGGTGGGACTGGGACAGGTGGGCCTTAGAAGTAGATGCTACACTTATTGCTTGTAATAAAACTCGTGACAGTTAATGCAATTTCGTGGCAGACTTGTGACCCTCGCCGTATAGAGAAAACAAACCCAACATGCACCTAAAATATGACAGAGACTGAGAGAGAGAGAGAGAGAGAGAGAGAGTCTTCAAATCAAAAAGGAAAATTCTATCTACACGTCTAGCCATGGTCAACTAGTATGATGGGTATTAGTGATCATCAGCACGTTTTGTTGACAGATAAAGTCTGGTAGAGAGCTACGGTCACAGGCAGCTACCCTCAGTGTCTCGTCCACCTGCCGCTCGACGGTACGAACAAAGAAAAGACAGGAAAACGTCTCCACAGAGCGCCCACTGGTGATTATGGATCCACAGACGAAGAGACGGACGAGAGAACGTCCTGTTTAAAGATCAGATTATTGAGCTACTTGATATGGCCGTCGATCTACACTGAAACAGACATGGTTGATAGATATTTGTTTTTTTCTAAATAACTTTTTCTCTCTTTTGTACATATTCAGGTTAAAATAGTATTTGAGGAAGACGAGCTTTACAGTGTCCTGCAGTGGTGGACTTCACCAGAGACTGTCAGTCCCTCATACACACTCACACACACACACACACCCACACCCACACACGCTACCCCTATGGCATTATGGGAAAAAAAACTTTTTATTTTCCATCCCCAACTTGTTCCTGCCTCCAAACTCTCTTCATAAAACTTGCCTTTTGATAGTAAATCACAAAAGTTCTGATTCTTGGTTAATACAGTATCGTTGAAGAGTTCAGTATTGTAGTTTTCTGTGTGATTTTTTTTTCTCGTTATTGTAGGACAAAGAGAGAGAAAATCATCTTTGCATAAAGACAAAGCTTCCCTGTCAGACTGTGCACTGTCCTCCAGGATGCGATGCCCTCAGCAGGAGGGGGGGAGGTTCGGGGGTGAGAGGGGGCAGCAGGAACACGAGGCTTCGCAAAATGGATTCTGTGAGTCACAGCTATCAAGAGTTACAAGCCTCCCACCACCATCCTGTCTGACACTGCTCCGCACCAAGTAATGTCCTCTCTGTGTATTAATATGATTGTTGTCGTCATCACCGTCTCCACCGCTTTGCTGTTCCGGTATTCCGCTGTTACACTGTCATGTCTTAAATGGGCCGTGGTTGTCTGTCGGGTCACATAGATGTAGATGTTTTTACCAGGGAGTGTGGATCCTCTATGCCGTGCTGGATTTGCCCAGCTCCTCCCTGATTGCTGAAGACACACAACAAAGACACAAGTTAACATCAACACCTGAGCTATCTTTAAAAGATTATTTGTTGAGTATTTTTGGCAGAAAATCAATGCTATGTGTCAGAACCAATCTACGGCTGCTGCAGCAGGGACTTTCAACCCTAATTCATGGAAGCCCAACCTGAGCTAATTCTTAATTTGGGTATCCACATTTCTAGGAGGGACTTTGTATTACGAATCAGCCAATTGTTGCCCTGGAAAATATACAATTTTTTTGATTACTCATAGTTAGTTTCATGATTTTCTGCATTTATGACAGCAAAATTTTGAACCAGAATAATTTAATCTCATATGAATAGTATCTAAAACTGGGAATCGTTGACCAACTATAAAGCATCTTGACAATCATAACTTTTAAAAGAACCTATAAAGTCTAGAACTTAGGGAACTATCCACCCAGTTTCATGTAACTCTAATCTGCTTTGAAAGTGTCCAAGCATCATTTATATAAGAGGCATCGTTGACTGGTCAACTCACAATGATAGCAACAACACATCAGTTTCTGTCACTGTGTCACCTTCTGTTATGCTTTACATGAATTGTACATAAACTATGTATTTGTTCAGTGGCCGAGGTTGGACCAATATAAGGCCCCATTACCCTCATACACTAGTTTCTGTTTGGCGCTACTATACTGCATATAACTGGCAGCAAATTCGAACTGCAAAACTGAAAATCATGAGCATAAACCAAATTCTCACTTTGAAAGGTCTGGGTCATAATAAAACACGACCTTAGATACCAACAAATGAATTGAAGACATGAGCCACCTAAACAAAAAGATGTACAGATTCACAGCCAGAGGGCTGTTGGACAGCTTTGCTGACTAAAGTGGTCTCAGCTTTCAAAGAGAATTACCATCAATGAGCTCTTCTTTTAGTTTTGACAGCTCCTTTCTCATCTCATCGAGGATGTCCTGAAAACATGAAGAAAAACAAAGTCACATTTTCAACATAATAAACGTCATTAGGCCTCAGAGAAGAGACAAAGCAGTTCTCTGCCACCAAACAGCTTTCAGTTCTACCTTCAACTCCTTCAATGTCATGTGGACAGCCACATGACATTAAGAGGAGCTAACTCACAGTTTCGTTTGGCTTTTGGATTTAGTTAGGTAGAGACACTGCCAACTGGCAAAGAAAGATCCTCTGTCTACTTTACAAAGTAGTTAATCCCTACACAGGGAATCCCAGTGAGATTAAGACTTCCTAGTGACACTGAGGCATAAACAGAGAGAGTTTCTTTGTGGATATGTGAATATTAAGAGCCTTATGTTTGATCTATAACCTCCAAAACAGTAAATGAGAAAATGACAATGACAGTGAGTGTGGTAAGAGTGTATAGGGTGTCATCTGCCTCCCAGTCTCACCACTATGACCAGTTATAGTGACAGACAGGCAGGACTCTTAGAGACTCCACTTATCTAATAGGCTCATCCACAGAGGTCAGAGGGAGGAGCTGCCTTATAACAGGACGGGTCACTGCACACACCCAGACCACACTGCTGAATTAGTAACAGGGCTGCACACTTAGTAATGACAAAAAGACACACACACATACACACAATGCAGCAGAGTCTGTGTAAGCAGATGCTGGACTTAAACATAAAACTTTATGTACCACATCTAACTAACAACCCAACATAATGACAATACAACTCTATATACTGAACTGATGCAAATCTTTCAGTATCTGTGAATATTATCAAAATGTACTCAGACGTAAAGTACGGACTGGTAATATTCCATTTTTCTTCAGGTGCAATATGTCATATTCATGTGTGACATTACTTTAGAATCATTGCCAGTATTACTTCTTAACTTCCTCTTTTAATCTTATTTGTATTTTCAGTAATGCATCTGACTGGTTTTCTACTAGACGCTACATTTTCTCATGTTATGTAATTTAGTTTTTCTGAGCAGTCTGTAGCACAAGACTTTCCTTTGGGATTGATAAAGTTTTATCTTTTCCAAGTAACAGCAAATGAAATGGGGAGTCCAATATCTACCACTTAAAACAGATAAAAATTAAAATACAACCCAAAATTAATGCCAAACTAACTTGCAGGTAGAATAGAGTCGTAACAGTGCCGTGTCTAGAAAATTTTACAAATTATGGACAATGTAGAAAGTCAGGATGAACAACACAGGTGACCTGTGCAGTTAGTATGAATAACAGGGAAAACCAAGTAGCACCAATCCAGGAAAGTGATCAAGTCCTTTACTGTGGTTTGCAAATATTAAGAAGGAATCCAGTGGCATTAAGGATGGAGTTCCATGTAAACATTTAATATATGAAATCATGTGCAAGGTGAAAACATCAGTGGCAAAGATGTAAAAAATGTCACTGATAACACATATGTATGGATCCTCTCAGGGAGTTCTCAAAGAGTCCATGTTGTGTTTATTTACAGGTTTACAGTTTTTATTTTGAGGTGCACTAGAATATATTTACATGCTTTAATGATCAAAAATACATTAATTTTCTCGTACTGTACATTGCTGTTGAACCTCTTCACACAAACAATCAGTTGTAGCTCCTGTCTTTAACTTCAGGTCTTAAAATGCAGGCAGAAAAATTTATCTCTAGTAGAAGTGGCTCTAACTGGGGAACAATGTCACTGTGAGGCAGCTGCTTCTTTGTTTGCTCAACAGGCTTTATGTAAATATATATCTTAGTGACATAAAAGATTACCAAAAGAAACGCCTGGATTTCAATCCAGGCGTTTCATGCAGGTAAGGTGTAGTATTTTCTGTGTTTCATGTCGTGGACTTTTGGATTTGTAAACTGGCAAACCTACACAAACTGTAACACACGAAATGAATAACCCAAAAGGCATAGAATGGACTTTTCAAATTACTGCATCACAACTTGTAGAGGAATATTGATCTGGTTGGGTGATGTTTGGGCCGCAAGGAGGTGTAATGCTTTTGTTACGTATTGATACAAGCTCACTTCAAAATGACAATATGATATCCCACTTTTCATGTAGTACAGTAACAGCGTGAAAAAGCAACACGTTCAAGTCTCTGGCTATAATCTGTGAAATGTTGTTCTATGTGTTGACTCACCTGTTTCAATCTGTCATAGTCAACAGCTTCTGTTGGCACACCATTGGCACTTAAGGATGCAGTAGGTGTAGGAGTGGATTTAGGTCTATCAAAAGAGACAAAGTATAGAAATAAACTTAAAATATGAAAGAGTGCTGAAACAAGAAGATCATTAAGCATCACCAGGTATTGTATGATTGTAATGTATAACCAATATATTCATTTTTTTTAACTAAAACCAAAAAATCTCACTTTATACTAATATCCCAACTTTTCTTAACCTTGTGATGTAAAACATTGCAACATGCAACCACAATGGAGGAACAGTACACTGTAGCTGGGCAATTATGCCTCAAACTGCCTCTATATATTTCAACATCAGGAGGGATTTTAAATTGCTGACATGGCCTGCATTTGGTGGATGGTTGTTGATATGATTTCCACATTTTCCGCAATAAATTCTTCAGCCAAACATAACTGTCATCACTGCCAGGAGAACTTTCCTCAGTTTATGAGTTAGTTGTTGGGGCGTCTGATTGCACAAACCTTTCCTCCTTTCCTGAAGTTAATGCTTAAGCCTTATGTCAAAATTTACACACAGAGGAGATGCTGCCAAAACTTCTGTTAGGCACCAAATCCCAGCTGCATGCAAACACATTGGGGAAGTGCACACAACTAGACATGCAAGGAAACACACCCAAAGCAAAGACACACAATTCTGAGCAGCCCACGAAACTAAACACAGAAATAAAGTTTCTGTAATGTGGTCAAATCTCCGCAGATCTTTAGGTGATTCCACAAATCTGCTTCCACATGTCAGGAAATAAACCTCAAATGCAATAAGTGTCTATGTCTAATTTATAAAACAAATGAATCCACAAATAAGTGGAAGCCCAAACAAACAAATAAACAAAAAAAATCCATGTTACGTCTTCTAAGAGGTACGTTTCTGCAGTTATCTGCATTTTTATCAGATAATCAGATCTACAGCTGTTAGTAGTTATCAGCAAACACAATCTAAGACATGAATCATTGTGTTATTCTTCTACACACTGGATTCATTCACAGTGCAGGTTGGGAAATGTATGTGAACCTTTAGATTAATTAAATTAACAGAAGATTTTTTTTCTTAACAAGTCCCATCAATGACACAAGAACTCCTCCACTGCATCTGGGCTTGGATAAATTCAGCATCATGGAGGAGAAAAATTATTTCCAAGTTTATTGAGGTATCTTAAAGGATAATGTCAACAAAAGTTGGGTGATGCAACAAGACAATGACACATGACATCAGAGAAAAAAAAAAAAAAAAATGACAGAATGGCTTCCAACAAGTAAGTCCTGCTTTTGGAGCAGCTCAGTCACAGTCTAGGCCATAACTCAACGAAGATGTCCTCAGAGAGCTTTTTATGCCAAACATCCTGAGAACTTGGTGGAGCTGAAGCAGATTAGTGTAGAAGAACAGTCCAAAATTCCTCCTGAATACTCCTGCAGAAACCCCCATCTATGGTTGCCAAAGGAAGTTTCACTTACTTTTCCCAACAACACTGGGAATATTTTATGGGTGTATCAAAAAAGACACAAAAGATTCAATTTTGTGTGTTATTAGCTAAAGCACATACTGAGCTCCTTCTTCACTGAGCCAGGATGGTTAGAAAACTGAATTCAAAAACTGAAGGTGAGGCTGGGTTTTTATTAATGCAATAGGCCTTCATTTAGCACATAGGAAAACACTTGTACAGGTTATCGGCTTAAGTGTTTTAGACAATAGTTATATGCACGCTGCTGCCTTTACTCTTCACATTCGCTTTATGATCTGGTTTCTTGGCCTTCAATGAGCCTAAAGAGACAGCAGCACTGGTATATTTTCATGTACTGTACTAGTGAAAGTTTCATCGTACGTATGTAATTTTCTATCACTTACCAACAGCTGTTATAATAACCTAAATGGCTGCTGTACAGGGTGTTTAGGATTGTCTGCACTTCATAGAACCACCTTCTTGGATTTACCTATTTGGTCCTGGAATAACCTTCAGAACATGGTGCAGCTTCATGATTTTGTCTCCCTGCCAGAGTTTTGATCAAAAGATGTGTATTTAACTACTGTTCCTGAGATGGACTTGTTGTGTGTAGCTTTAGTCACTTAGTTGTTTAAATGTGCTTTACTTTTATCCTCATCAGTTGCTGTTTTCTAATTTCTTGAAACTATATAATTAGTGGTCAAGACTCCCTTAAACAACAGATTTTTATCTCTAAGGACTGAAGATGGGTTAGAGATCAGGTCAATATCCACAGGGTTCACATTCTTGCCACTGTCTGTTAAAGGATGAAGCTAATTAGGTACTGTACAGCTTCCTGGGACCTTTATCTATTTTTTGCATGTGAAGAAAAGTAAGAAGGATGCCAGCAATTGAGGAAACTCTGCTCTTGTTCTCGAGTATGTGGGAATCATCATGGGCAAAATTCACAGAGCAGCCAGTCACTTTCAAGAGAGGAAACGTGGCAGGAAGGAGAAGTGAAAGAACAGGAAGTGAGCTCAGCAGCAGGTCATTAAGTTGTGCTGGGCTGGAAGCTTTCGGAAATTATGTCCGTGGTTCTTGAGTTGGATCTTTTAAGGCGCCTCCGGTGGAAGAAGAATGTAGAATAGAACAAAAGAAAGTGACTCAGGTAGAGAAACAGCTGCATATTTTCCTCAAAGTCTACAGCTTTTCCAATTTGTACACAAAAACCTGTCACAACATATCACTAAACAATAAATTATCCAGTTTGATGTGTGTGTGATGATCTACATGTTACATTTTTGCTGTTTTCTTAAAAAATTTAGCAGAAATTTGCATCAAATGCTACTTCCTGCACAGTATTGTAAGATGTAAAAAAAACACTAATATGTAAAAGTCAAAGTCTATTTTGAATACAGATGAGAAGGAGATGATGAGGTTTTGCATTATTGTAAACAAAACATGTTCAGTTGCCCTTGGTCTGCTCAGCTCTCTATGTGTCCCATATTGTAAACACTTTTCATAAACTGGCATAAAAACCCACATCTGGGTCACTTCGGCACAGCCTTATCAATGGAAGCCAGCTGGATCTGTTCTGGCTCCACGGTGATAAAACTGTGCCAAGTCTACTGTGCAGAGGGTGGACACTCCTTTTAGTGTTTGAATGTGTGATAGGGTGGGTGTACAGTATGTGACGCACAAATATGGATTTCCCTGTTCTGAAAAAAGACAATTTTCGAGTGCAGCGGACACAACAGCATGCAAACACAAATGACTAGATCACGTTAGAAATCCATCATCCTGACAAACACTGGTTTAGAAAACACCACAGGACACATTGGACCAAATGGCACATAACAAACAACAGATGAACAGAGCTGGCCCCTGCAGGCTGGCAAATTTGGAAAAAGGACACAAAGATAACACAAGATTCATTCCAAACGTTTCATCCAGGCATTTTAAAAAAACATAAGTCCTCTCCAACAAAACCACGTTCATCACAGCAAACTGCGATTAAAAAAGACAAAAAGAGTTGGATTCAAAGAAAAGGATTTCTCAAACTCGTCAAGGGCCTTTTCTCTCTACCTGTTGGAGGAATCTGCTGCCATGGGATTTCTCCACGGAGACTCTCGTCTGTGTAAGCAGCAGAGACACTGACTTTACAAATTACAGCTCAGTATTCATCTGTGTGGCTATGTGTTTCTGGCCATATGGGACGACTCTGGCTCCTAGGTGCATCATGATACCCACTAAGCTTCATGTTTGCTTGCAGGTGAAAATTCAGAACTATTCTGAGACTATCATAAATTAAGCACAGTTTTATCCACCAAGAAAATCTTCAATGTCTTAACTAATTACTACAGTTTGATCTTATGAAGTAAACATACTTTCAGAAACTATTTTGAAACACTCATAAGTCAAATTTCTACATTTATCAGATTGTCTGCATATCTTCATTCTTTCACAGTGTTACATAATTAATGCTATAAATGATGCATAAGAGAAGATAAGATAAACCTTTCTGATCCCTCATTGGGGTAATTTACATGGTACAGTAGCTAGATATAGATGAGGCATGGAAGAAGTATTACCAAAGTACAATAAAGCCAAAAATAAAGATACAATAAAAACAATGTACAAGTCATTATGTTCACATACAGTATGGAGGGCTGTATGTGAAAATGTGCATGTTTTTCCACAGTCGTGAAGCTAATCTAAGTTAACAGAAAAGTAGTTTCCAAGAGGCAAAACATCTGCCTTAGCAATGACCACGTGCCGCTGAACTAATGATGCATTTATGTCCTTAAGGCAACAGCTGAAAGATACCCAAAGTTACACAGGAAAACTGAGAAGACCACAATTTGGAATGCACAAAGAACATACGTGAGGTTGTATAGCTTTCATCCAGCGCTACATCCAAAAAAGACACCCCAAATAGTTGTCCCGCTAGCTGCTTACCTACATCTAATACCATCCTACTGTGTCCTGTTCATTCTCACACACACCTCTGTAGTTTCCACACCGCCACTGTGTAAGTTGGGTGTCTGAACAAACATCCAGTGTGCACATGAAGGCGACATAAGCTCTAGTGATGTTAGCCAGCGCTGAACGGCTCCAGCAGTGCATCATGCTAAAGCTAGCTGATGCTAACACTTCATTAAGTTCCAGTGGAGTTAAAGCCTGAGAGGGCGTTTGCTAGCATCAGTGCTAGTCACTCACATAGGTAATGAAGGTCAATTGCTACTTTTTTTAAAAACCAAATTAAGATAGAAACTGTACGTAAAATACAGCAGCATAGAAAAATTATATAATAAGACTAAGACAAGATAAAGAGATAAAAGATAAAGATAAATAGAAAAATATGGAGACACCGTACCTTCCAATCACTGGAGATTTGCTACCGTTCATGGTGTTTGTTCTTTCCCATGGCTTCCTGGGCATGTCTGAAGAAAATCACAAGAAACATAAGCTTCTCTTACTAAGTGACATTAAGTCTAGCAGTCCAGTAGGCATCATCTTAAAAACACACAAACTAATTTCAGTGTAGCTTCAAACCAGAGGATTTGTGAGGGTTGCAAGTGTATGAAATTTTAATTATTGTAACTTGGATCATCATCGCCTGTTTTAGGAAGATGCATATTAGCTGCTAATGTTGTTCCTGGTGTTTCCTTGACACTCACCTGGTGTGCTACAAGCTGACACTTTAGGGGTTGTGTTTATCTCACCCTCCTCCTGCAGAGCACAAAGAAACAGAGCTGAAAGGTCAAAGCCAAGTCACAGCCGGGATCACAAATGTGACTCGTGGTGATAATCAGAGAGAATTTCAACACAGAATCAGTTGATATAGCTTTTAACTTTCTGAACATCAAGCAGCATTCACATTTATACTCATTTTTCACTGAAATATAAAGTTCTGCAGCTCTATGGAAACCATGACTAAAAGTAGAAAACTCAAAACTATCCTTTTTGCAGAGTAGCAAAGACCTAAATAAAATAAATCTGGAAAAAAGCAAAACCAAAGCTGAATTTCTTTGCTTATTTATTACATAAAACAGAAAAAAAAACCTGAAATCAACATGTATAACAGTCTTTCAAGTGCCCACAGGTGTTACCAATACTAGATGAATAAATGCTGACTCCACATACTACATATATTTTACTACTTACATTCTTAATTTGTTTCCATGTTCGTCTCTCTGCTCTGACTAAACACTGCCTGCAGCTCAGCCCAGACTGTTTGTTGCGACTGAGTTACTAATGGCTTCATGGTTGCACAGGCTTTTTGTTTTCAGCAGAATTTGGTTCTGGCAAATGATTTTGCTTTTTTGTGAATTTTTAAATATGACACATAGAGTTAACTTATTTTTTTACAGTTTCAAGCTTGGATAAATGGTGTCATTTTGGTAATTGTAAAGACAACACATCGTTCAAACTTGGCGTTGGTTTTGGGGGTTCAGAGGATTGAATAGAAATTTTTATCAAAAGCAAAAACTCACCCCTAAGATTAAGACACAAGAAACTTGCAGTTCTGTATTATTTATACCTAAAGGTTCTGGGATGAAGACAAAATCCCCATTATCATCATCATTCAGCAAATGCTGTGAAATAATCAATAAAATGCCAAAAACTGCTTCCTATAACCCTGTCCATTTATCTAGAGGAATAAGTTTTGAATGTGTAAATGATCAACAGTAGGTAGGACACTGGTAGGTGATTCGTGATTACAATAATTCAAAGATGATTCAGCAAGTTTCGATACATTTGTTTAAATATCTGTATATTATTATTTTATTATAAGTAGCATTATTTTTCTTACATTATTCATATTCTTTTTTATTGTACTCCCTTTGCTTTATTTGAATCCTAAAATGATTTCCTAGCTATTTAAAGCATTTGTAAGTCTTTCGAAAAGAACTGTATAAATAAAGTTTGTTATTAAATACTAGAAATATTACTATACAATGGAAATAAGTCCATGTTTTACTGCAGTTCAGGTATGTTTTGGAGAGTTTATGGCACATGGAAATAGTTCTTACAGACTGGAATGAAGGACATGACATCCTCTGAAGGCATGCAGACTATTACAGAGACAAAGCACTGAGTGATTCAGAAATCAGACAGGAATGTGATGAATGTACAGCCTCAACACACTGAAGAAACCACAGAAGACCTATTGTGGGATTCAACAGTGAGGGGAAAGTATTGATGTTTTGGATCTAAATCAAAGAAGACGCAGATGTGAAGGAAGCCTCAAAGGAAACTTACTGATCTCTGGTCAGGTTCAGGTGACGAGCCCTTCTCTGCAATTCTTCTCCTTTAAGACACAAAGCCAACAAAGTTTAATGGTGAATATTTGCCAGGTAGGCATTAACTCAGTGCTTTTCTAGTAATCTAGGACGAAAATAATAGCCCAGATCTAGGATTGCTTTGGAATGTCTCGCTAAGAATAACATGATGTGACTTTACCTCCTCGCCAACAGGGCGCTCATCTCTTCCATAAGCCCACCTCCTCCAGGCAGAGGTCCGTTGCCTCTGGCCTCAGGTTTGGCCCCTGCGGCCCCTGCAGCCCCCAACATGGCTGCTGCCAGCGCTGCCCCTGCATCGTCACTCTGAAGGGCCACAAGCAAAAACATAAATCAATTAACAGGTTCTTTATGATCAGAAGGAAGTATTTAGATCATTTTGAGAGTAAAACTGATGAATTACTGGTATTTCAGGTTAAATTTACATAAAAACTACGAAAAACATGCTTTTTTGGTCAAATTTGCTGTCGATTTCTTGACTTTGTCAAATGAGCAGTCATGTAGCGTTTGGCACAGACTTTCAGCTTCCTCTGAGCCTGAGATGAGACGTGACAGATGGTGACTGAGTGTGTTTGCGTGTGTGAGGTCATGCGTGAACAGGGGGTGAATGCATGAATGTGTCAGTGACAGTGATTCTGGGGGATTATTGTATGATGACGGCTGTGTGTATATCGACAATTTACGTCAAGGTGCTTCACTGATAACAAAGGATGCACACTGACACTGAGTTGTGATTGCATATGCAACTCATTAGCTTGACAATGCTTTGATTCACTGTATCTCCTATTTTTCAGACACAAGGATGTATATGAGTTGTGAAGCTTTTAATTGGTCAAATAACCAATCAGGCACTCACCCTTGGCACTTTGCGCAGCTTGGCTCCAGCGAGCGCGGCGGCCAGGCCTGAGAGTGGCCGGTCCTCCGCAGGAGAGAACAGTCCAGCGGGAAGGGGAGGTGCTGGGGGTGGTGGTGGGGCTCCGGGTGGAGGAGGAGGACCCGGTGGAGGAGGGGGCGTTCCGCCTGGGGTCAGCGTAGGAGGCAGTGGAGGAGGTGGGGGTGGAGGCGGGTGGCCGGCTGGGGTGGTGGGGGTGGCGGCCGCCGAGGTCACAGTGGAGCCGGGTGGCAGGGGTGGAGGTGGGGGCGGAGTGGGGGTGGTCAACCCCGGGCTCTGCACCACGTCTGTTGATGGGATGGAATAAAGGACGGGGGGATGGGTGAAGACACAAGGACGAAGAATGAAGTTCAAACCGTCATTTCTCAGGAGATACAAACCTGCTGAGTTCAGGCTTAATGAAATAATTGAATTCTCATTCTGTCTTCGGTCAGACACTAATAGTTTGTGTAGATTCTCAGTCAACCAGGTGGCAGTGATCTTATGTAGAAGACAATGGAACCTCTTTCTGGTTATTGAAGATGTTTCAACTCCATCCAGAGCTGAAGAAGCCTCTTGGATTAGAAATAAAACATCTTCACAGACCAGAAAGATGTCCAGACACAGGATTGTTCTGTTCAGTGTGAAATATTGGCAGAAGAAATGTTTTTAGATCTGATTAGGATTAATCCATTTAGCCCACTAAATTTTTAATGTAGGGTAAACCGAGGTAAGACGCCCCTTGTTGCCTATAATGCCTAAAAACTATGTTTATTGTCTTGTATTTTCATTATCAATGTAATATGTACACAAGAAGTATGTTTCAGTGAACACATGTAGAGATTGTTTAAATCAGAACAACTCTGCAGTTGTAAAACTAAATGTATACTTTTGAAAAGGGACATCTTTCACCACGACCCCTCTACCAGGGAAATACGCCCCTTGAAGTAATCTGATCTCATTTTGATCAATAGAAACTTGGTGCATACACATAAGATTACCTGTAACTGTAACATAAATGGTAGATAACACATGTAGTAATTTATTTTACTTAAAAAAAAAACAACAAAAAAAAACAACCTGGATTACTGCCAATTAGTTGAGAATTGAAGGGCCTAGGACAAAAGGTATATTTTACTAAGACCTAATTCATCATTGATATTTTGATTGCTGATATAAAAATGTCAAGTACCTATCACCAGGAATGCTTCTCCAACTGTACAGAGGAATTTACTCAAAAGTCCTGCTCTTATATTTGCATACATTACAAAAAAGTAGGTTATTTATTGTTCAAATTAATAGATAACCCACCGTATGACTCTCATTTTAACAGTAAAAAAGTTAGTCCTTTCTAGTATGTCTTTATTCTAAATTATAGAGGCTTAGTTTGTAATGTAAAAATATCATATGAAAATAACTCTAAACCACTTTTTGACAATCTCCCACCAGAAAAGTGGTTTTGATGTTTTTTAAGGATAAGCAAGGCCATTATTATCCATGAAAAGTGACTATATCTAGTGGACATAAAGGGAACTACAGGGGAACTGGGGCGTCTTACCTTGGTTTACCCTGTAGGCTACATTTGAAGTTTATGATTTCACATCTGTAAAGACTAATCTCACATTTAGAAAAACATAAAATATTAAATATAGTCTTCCACCTCCCCTCCCAGATGCTCTGTTGCCAAACACTAAAAGCAGAGCAGCATTAACCAGTTTCAGCCTGAATTAATATATGTTCGGTGAACAGGTCACATATTTTCATTGAATCTGCTGTGAAGTAATCGTGAATGTAATTCTCAAATCAGACATAACATGGAGTACACACATATTCGGTATGACGGCATGCCACATCATACCACACCTTGTATTATCAACATGCAGCGTTAGTGGGTAGTAGTGACTGGGTTCATGTTTAGAAGTGAAAAGGCGGAAAGTTAGACGTCACAATTGCTTTTCGTTGTTTGCTGTGAACAACAAAAATCAATTCAGCTACTGCCAAAACCAGTTAAATGTTCCAATAAACAGAGCCAAGATGAACACTGAGCATTCAGTTTAACGAGACACACTTATTGGCGCAAACACACACACGCACACACACACACGCACACACACACACACACACACACCACGCACACAAACAGTCATAATAATGTATAATGAATAAAAGACAATTGGGCAGCAGTCGTATTTAGGTCAATACCATCTGCCTTTGTCAGACAGAAGTTCTAATTAGTTTACCAAATAAGGATCATCATTTTTAATCTAATAAGTGTGGACCGCTCGTGTCAATTAAACAAGCTTTTGCTTCCAGTCTGATCATTAGAAGGATGACAGTTTGTCACCATCATAGACCTAAATCCATGATCAATAATCTATGGTGGAATGTGAACATGCTGAAGTGTGATCAATATGAAACCAGCGGCCCTTCCAGCCGACCAGTGTGAGGCGCTTTGAGATCAAAGGCCTGCAGCTAATAAGAGAACCGCCACAGGATAAAGGTCAGTGGAGCAATGCTGTATTTTCATACAAATACAAAGCTTTCATTTTATTATGAGGCAAGTGGAAACAGAAGCGAAAGGCTATTTTTTGCATGTAAAATATCCACAAAAGCATTCAATTGAGGACAGGAAGCCAATAAAATGGATGTTTTAAGAGAAATATATCAGGATGAAATTTGGTATTTTGATGGCAAACTTACATTTCCCAGTGCTTTGTAAAATGCTAATTTAAGTGCAAATTCAGCCTCTATATTTTTATGAGTGTGGTTTAGCCACTGAAACATTAGTTCCTTAAATTGGTAAAACATGTTAAAAGGAATGAGAGTGTGATTTGAAATAGGACTGATCTGATATTAAAGGCTCAGAAAAAGAGAGCATCCTTCTGTGATACAGGAAGGAGGCTCACAGTAAGTTTGACTGACTGGCTGCACAGTGACAATAAAACACACAGTGAAGAATCATATCAGGGTGAGTGAAAAGTTGAAATCATATAACCATCACAGTGGTGGAAAATAAACACTTGGCTGAGGAATGGATTGGTGTAATAAAAACAAATCAGGAGGTGGTTTGTACAACATCTGTATTCATGTGGCAGTGATTCCTATCAGAGACACAGACATGCCATGCTGAACCACCAGACACATTTCATATCCAATAAACAGTCAGCCAGACCTTTAAGCAGCAAGCACATGGACAGAGTTGATGAGACTCACAAAGTAAGTTAGACAGGCTGGAGCTACAACACCGAGAGATCCCACAATAGTTACCATAAACTGCTGCTTTAAATTTGAGAAAAGTCACTCGAGAGATTAAATCTGGAGTCAGTTTACAGGAGCCACGACTTTTCTACAGAAAGGTGAAACTCCTCTGAGATCAGCCTGTATTATGGGAGTCACTTTGTGCCAGTTCCGTAGCAGAATAACAGAACCGACTGTTCAGTAGAAACCCCACAAACCCTGTTAGTGTGTGAGTCGGAGGCAGTGACGGACAGAAGGGAGAGAGAGGCAGTGACAGACAGAAGCAGAGTCCGGACTGGAGGCCTTACCCTGGGGCTGACAGGAGGAGCCCCCCTGAGCCGGGTGGAGCTCTGCGTCCGGCTCCCCCGATAGGCCCAGGCCCACCGGGAGGGAGAGATGCTCAGCAGAGGCAGCAGCTGCAGCAGCAGGGGGCGCTGTGGAGGGAGAGGGCACACCAGGAGCCTGGGATGAGGAGGGGGGAGACGAGACGGAGGAAGGGACGGGAGCTATGGGGGAGGGCAGAGGAGGAGGGGTGGGCGGGGGAGGCGGCGTCGGGCAGGTGATGCCGAGCGGGGTGTGGCTGTGTGGGATGGTCACGGGGGAAGGCGCCGGGAACATGGGCGGGCCGTTGGGGGACGGCGATGGGGGTTTTTGGGTAAGGGGCGAAGGCGCGGCAATGGGGATGAGCGGCCGCGGACCGGTGGCCTTCCCTGGGGGGCTGCTGATCATGACGGGTGGCGAGGGGGGCAACGGGGTGAAGTTGCACGCCGACCACACCACTGACTTGGGTGGAGGGGGAGGAGCCGGGGCCGGTGCCGGGGCGGGGGGCGGAGCTTGGGGGAAGGCCTGCTGGCGCCGGGGGACCGTGGCGTAGTGAGGCAGGACCGGGTGGAAGGCGGAACCGAGCGAGGTGGCGAACCGGGAGGCCGAGTGCCTGAGCGGCGGGGTCGGGGGCGTGGCGGAGGAGGGCAACGGCGTCCCGGGGGCAGGGTAGGTGGGCGTGGATGGGGATACAGGCGTGGAGGACGTCCGGCCGTACTCCTGAGGCGTAGGGGTGTACAGAGTGCTCTCGAAGGCTGAGAGCGCCGAATGGACAAAACCAAGGACAAAGACGGGACAGAAAGGAAGGAAAAGAAGGCAGGAAGGAAGCAGCCGTCGTGCACACAGGAGGGAAAGACAGCAGGTGAGGAGAGAGAGAAGGAACGAGGGAGGGAGGAAAAAAGAGAATGGGGTAGATGAAGCAGGAAAAACCAGCACAGAGCTAAAACCAAAGTCTTTTTTCCAGATTGTGTGTACTTTCTTTAGGTGATGCTACTATGTTAGTGGACAGGTGTTAGCAGCGTAGAGCCAGAAACACAAAGCTGCCAGAGTCCTGCTCGCTGAAAGAGGAGAGTCAGAGTGAAAGGACTGAGGAGGACAGTTAAGCAAAGAGTTTACCAATTATCACAAACCAAGAGGACTGAATCCGACCTGGTCAACAAGCACTTCCAGCAGCAGCACGACACAACAGCAGAGTAATTCATTAATTCAGGAGCAGTCGGTTCCTGCAGCAAACGGGCATCGAACAATTGAACGATGAACCTGTCTCCACATGTTAATGCACTGGGGTCATTCCACTTTAATTCACCAACTGTCTTATTCCTGAGCATCTTCAATCTTGCTGGTTTTTCTTTAACGTGGTGAGAACTGATTAAGTTGACCACATGTAAAGTCTGGGGTCATAGGTAACATTAGTTTTTGAGTTAAAATTTCTTAAAGAAGATGGAGTCTGGTCAATTTTTGCATTTTTCTTCTGTGGAGCAATGTTTAAAGTACCACAACTTAAGAAAAAATGCAGCTACAATGAAATTATGAAATTTTGCAGGCTCATTGATGTGTACATCTAGTCTTCAATGTTAGAACCCTACTAACACAAACCAGCTACATGATGGGGTAAATCTGGGGCAAAATGTCCATGTTTCTGTCTATTCCAATCATAAAACCTTCACTTTCACCCTAAGATGCAGACTTTTTCCCCTTGGTGATACAAAAATCGACATTACCACACCCTTCTTTAAGAATTTTTAACTCAAAAACTAATGGTACCTGTGACCCCAGGTTTCACATGTTTTACTTATTAACATAGGCATGAACAGAAAAAAAAACATCTGGCAAATATGAGAGGGTTAGGCATGAACCTTTTTTTTTTTTTTTTTTTTAAAAAAAAAAAAAGGTGAATTGAGGTAGAATAATCCACTAAAACTTTACTGAGTGAACACAAATGATGAAAAACAGCCATAAATACGGAAAAACTGTAACTATGACAAGAGCACAAGTTTACACCATGTATTGTATTTGCTCAGTTTACTATCTCTTATGACTGTTCTTGAGCTCCCTGACAACTTCCAATGCAGTTTTGAGCATATTTATGGGCAGTAGAAGGCCCATGCTACCATTAGAGGTTGTCTTTTGCCTGCTTTTTAAAACTTAAAGACTCATTTTGCCTGCTGTAGGGTTGGATTTTGTTCTTCTCATTCAAAAATTAACAAAATATACAATTTGCTGTATACATTTGTTAAAAATTTACAGTTACTCTTTGACCTAGTAAGTTTACATTCTATTGTCTATTTTGCCTTTTACTCTACTGTTTGTTGTCTTAGGATTGAGCTGCTTGTATTTTGCAATGACTGGAAGTGTATAGTCTCATACAGCAAAGAAACTGTCTAAGCAACACACCAAGCGCGATTCTTTGGACCTACTTTTTCTCTTTTCGTTCAGCAGTGACTTAAGTTTAGCGAATTTAACTTCACTACAGAAAAGTACCTGCTTATCTCTCCTGTTAATACTATTCACACTTTGTCAGGAGATAAAGGTAATCCAATATTGAGGGCTTTGAGGCTGACAATGACGCTGAGTTTAAAAATCCAGTAAACACCAGGCTAGCTACTCTGAACCTGAACCTCTGCAGCAGTTTTGCCATCGTTGCTCTCCAGGCTTTACTTTCTTTCTGTGAGATCATTGCTTTATCCTAACTTCTTTAGATAATTTAGTTACTTGTGTGTCTTTTATTGCTGTGTGAACATTAAAATGATCACCTGTGTACCTTAATAAATAGGCTAAAGTAGATAAATTTAAAATAAATACATTTTCTCTTGAATTTTATGAAAATGGGTCATATAAAAATGACCAGTAATTATTGATATCAACTGAAATAACGCATTTTATTGTGAAAGACACATGATCGTTTCCATATGGATGTCAAAAATTGATATGGCTGACTTTTACATCTACCTATAGCTGTAATTGGTCATCCCAGTGTCTTTATAGATCAACCAAATCTTCCCTTGTTCCTTCATCTCCCACTGTAAAGTCCCTGTACAGCAGTTAATGTGTTGTAGCTGGGCAACCTGTCTGGGTATACTATGGTGCTAGCTTTATTCTCTACCATCTAAACTCTTTACATTATATGGCAGTCTTGCTGTAGTAAATCTCTTCTTTCCAGATCATCATGATATTTAAAAGCCCTTGTAAGTATTCTTTTTAATCTGGTGTAGAAGTGTCGGGGTGAGAAAATACCTTTGCATCGTGGAAATGTTATCCGCAACCCCTCCTCTGTTTCACTATATATTCACCCCGGCTTAGTCTGACCCTCTCTAACTAATTACCTTGATTGTGTTTATGTGCTCCTCTAGCGCTTAACGTTGCCCCGATGGTGTTGTATGCGGCTGCCATATGTTTTCTGTGTGTATGTGGATGGTGTAAAGTTGTTAATCCTCAATTCACCTTCTGCTCACGTCCCTTTACCAGCACTGTAAGTCTACACCTTTTGTAGGCCTTCATTAGTGACTGGAGTTTAGTTCTTTTTTGCACAAGGTTCAGTCTGATACTACTTAAAAGTAAAACCGTAACATTGACAATATAAATACTTAATTATTATTTGGAAGTGTTTCTGTCTGATTCTTTATGCTACATTTTTTCAGCAACTTACAGTCAAATACCACCAGTATTTTCCCTCCAGGCAAAGGGAACCTGCTGTACAGAAATCACACACTTACTCACATACTTACTTCCCATACAGATGCATGCATAATCAGACAAACCCTTTCTCCACACATGGCAACCTTGACCTGACTCTGCAGGAGGAGACTCACACAGCAGCAACTGTGCTGAGATTCACGTGATCACCTCACCAACAATCACGAGACAGACAAACCGATGGCTTCTTTAGACCGTCTGGCTCTTCTCCAACGTTCTCCTCAGCTGTGTGGCTTCTTTACGTTTCTCCCAGCTGAACGTTGTGACAGCTCATGCTGCATTTACCTTCTAATGCTCATTCCGACTTCCACTCCGCTACACTCACAGCACTCCATCTCTTTCTTTTATTAACCTAGAATTTCCCTTCATGCTTTGCTTCTTCCAACTTTCTCGCCTTCGTTTACATCATCCCTCTGCTCCGCACACTCTACACAATCTCTTCTCATCTTCCTCTACTTCTTCCACCCAACTTCTAGCTTTTCCATCCTTCAACCCCCCTCCTTTTCTTTCACTCCGTCTCCCTGTCGCTCTGGGCGGCTCACGTGACCGAGGAGGCCCCAGCTTTGCTCTGCCATTCCACCATAATCGATGCACAAACCAGAACACACTGATTACATGGAGCGCACATAGGAATATTAAGTGCACATGCATACACATGAGAAGACGACAAAGCCATTCTGCAGCCATGCTCCTCTGCGCCAAACCAGCTGGACTTAAAGAACAACTTTGACATATAAATAAAAACAGAGATCCACTAGGCCTTCTCAAAAATTTAAGTAAAATAATAAATACACCTGTGTGAGGCCAAACAATATCCATTTACTTGAGAGAATATACAATGAACATGCTCAAGAACTATATGCTAATTGTGCAGTTGTAGTTGCAGACATGGTGGGTGTGTGCTGTACAATAAAATGCAGGAGAGGAAACATGTTAGTTAAAGCCAGTATGGGCCCAAAACAATACACTCATTGAGGAAAAGCAAAAAAAAAACCCAAATACCTGCTTATTCACTATGTTTAGCCAGACTTTGCAGTGTTTTTAGCCAACAAATAAAGAAAGGTTTCCACAAAAAAAAGGATAAAACTGTTAAAAAAAAAGGTTCTGATTCAATTTTTGCTCACATTCTGACTGACTGCAAAATAAAGAGCTGCTTTAGAAAAATAGAACAGATCATAAACTGCAGCAGAGAAGCCACAGCGATCACACGAGAACCGATTTCTGCTGAATTCTGAGATGACTGAGAAAACAGTGAGACAGTGCAGTTTTCACAGCTTCACAAACTGTCTCAGCTTCACGACATGTTAGCAGTTTCCTGAGAGTTAAGTGTTCATTGATCCACCGACTGAAGCATGGATCCAGAATGAACAGCCATCACTGCAGCCGCTTTAGAGACACAAACACAGTTATTCTGTGAGAGACACACACAGGCGACCAGGCTCGAGCGTTAAATGTCAAATCACATCAAACCCAGCAGGTTCAAACAGCACGTGTGTATGTGTCTGTGTGTGTGTGTGTGTGTGTGTGTGTGTGTGTGTGTGTGTGTGTGTGTGTGTGTGTGTGTGCGCTCCGGTGTGTTCTCGGTATGTTATTGTACATGACATGTGAAACAACATCCCCTGTCAATCCTGCGGCTTTTCCATGCATGTGCGAACACACCAACACAAACCTCCGTCCCTGAGGGTCTCACTAGCGCTCCCTGATGATGTATTTTTAGCCTCTGAGTAATGCTACTGAGCTGTGTCTGCCTGCTTCTGTGTGTGTGTGTGTGTGTGTTTATGCATGCATATGCTAATAGGCCGAGCATTGCACTGAAGCGTGCCACACAATGCAGCCTTCCCTACTGACCCAGTCCTGCAAAGAAATAAATTTCACTTCCTATCTGACGGTGAAATGCTTCTTCATCATAGCTCTGGTTCAGAATGACCACAATGTGAGGATGCTCCCACCTGTGGCTCCACCTTCTACCTGCTGCGACATTTACTTAGACTAGACTGGAAATATTTGCACTTCTTTTTTAAACTTGACTGAGCTGTTTGTAAATGAAATTAGTCAAAATGAGCTTTACATACATAAAGCTTCAGATATTCAGAAAATTATTTTAGGTTTAAACTTCCCGGGGTGTGATACTGGTGCTGGCGGCGCTCTTTCTAAAATAATGCACAAGGCCTTAAATTCACGTGCAGGGACCAACATATTCATTTCGCCCCATGCTCCAGTGCCTTTGCAATCTGTTCATAGCGCCTGTCCAGCCCATGGGCAGATGAGCCGTGTCTTACTGGAGCTTTGCACTAATAAGGCCAGACAAAAAAAACAAAAAAACAAAAAACAAAAACACTATCAGAGATGGACAACTGAGGAGATCCACCTCTTATATTTCAACCCCTGCATCCTGTGGCCATTTTCTGGACTATCAGAGAGAAGTTATCTTTATTAGAAGCTTGTTCACCTGCTTCATTAAACTTACACTAGTTACTGAGTAATCTTAGCTTAAGAATCTGGAAGAATAAAACCTAAATTAAGGACAATTTTCAGTTAAGATTTGAACTTAGCAACTGGAAACACATTTTTTGACTGACTGTAAAACTGCGTCTTTACTCCACTGCACACTAATTCTAAGCAGGACTTGAGTATGAGATACATTTACACTGGAAAAGTGACAAACACTCCAAAAAAAATCTGCATATATGTCAGAAAATACTTGATTTTTGAGTGTGCTGTTGATGGACTCTATTCTCCCACAATGCAATGTGCTTAGGAAAGGAAGGAGCTGCTCACTGCTGGACAAGAATAAAGCATTTTGGATTGTGGATGATGGTGAAAGGACTTTGTGAAAACAGCAGAAAACATAAAACATTTACTGCATCCTCAGAATACATAGCATTTAAAACAACAAAACCCATGCTGTATCATTTATACAGTTAAGCTTGTAGATTTTTCTGATGATTAACTGCAGGAACAGTTTACTAAGACAACTCAAGTGGAATAAACTGCATCCTGTATGGAATTGGGGGACATTAAAATTGAACATTTTCCAAATTTAATACAAGAAACTCCTTGTATTTGAAAAAAATACATTGAAAAGACAGACTGGTCGTTAAAATAGTCAATATTCATCATTAACTCAATTAACTCGTGTCTTTGTAGAGCTTGTAGTCACAAGTGAAGCAGCTGTTTTGAGAGGATCTCACGCCGAAGAAACATCAAACATCCTTAATATGAATGAATGTGCAGATCTTCAGCTGTATGTGTGAGTGTATTTGTGTGCATATGCAGGAAGACCAAAGAGCATCACTCACCGGCGTTGGAGATGCGTCTCCCTCTCTCCCAGTCCTGCTGCTCTCTGTCCAACTGCTCCTGCTGCTCCCTCTCCAGCCGCTCTCTCTCCGCCTTCTCCCTCTCCATCAACTCACGCTCGGCGCGCTCCTGCTGCTCCTGGCGTTCCCGCTCCAGACGCTCTCTCTCCGCCTGCGCCTCCCTCTCCTGACGCTCCCGTTCCTGACGCTCGCGCTCCTGCCGCTCCAGCATCTCTCGCTCCAGGCGCTCCCTCTCCTGACGCTCCCGGTCCATCTCCTTCTGTCTCTGCAGGTCCTGGAGCTGCCTGGAGGGCGAGAGGAAGTGTGAAAACGTGCTTGTGAACTCAAAAATGCACGGCAACCGTCTCTGTCGTCCGTTTCTGAGAGTCACACCAGAAGAACTTCGAGCTAAAGTGAATTTATGAACATGTTTCGTAAAAATTGGAGTAAAATTCAAACAGTGAAAGGAAGAAAACCAGTAGCTGAGTGGAGGTGAAAAATAAAAACCACAACCAAGATGTACAAAATGAGAAAAAAGGAGTAAATAACTTAGTTAGGGGTCAAGAATGAACCACTTGACCTATAGGCAATTAGTCTTGTTATTACATAAGACATGCATTATATAATCGGTTCTCTTTGCCATGCTCTTATGCAACTACAGTCAGTTTTGCTTAAGACTGGGCACCTTTGATACACACATTGAATTAAAGGCTGCATGTGGTGAAGAAAAATCTGTCTTGGCTACACTCTGCTGCAAAGAGAGTGTTCGAGGACAGAGGGAATATAAGAAGAAAACAATCAAAACTGTCATTTGGTCATTTTTTTCTTGATTCTATGCAAAGCCCTGACTCGTCATGTTAATTATCTTAAAGTATGATGCTTTCGTCTCTAAGTGTTCAGCACAAATTGCATCTGCAGATTCAGGTTTGGTCACTAGGTGTCAGCAGAAGGCAGCAGTAGAAGACTTGGTGCTGCAGCAGTGGAGGGAAACGCAAGAAATGGACCATATAAGCAATGTATGCAAGTGTGTCCACGTTTGTGCATGTCGAAATTACTTAAAGCATAACAGAGGGAAAAAAAAGACATTTTTCATCGCTCTGATTCTGTGAAAAAATAAAACCGTAATGATGCCTGCAGGGCAAACTGTGCCGCTGTTGAAGCAGTTTGTACAAGATTATCAAATAATAGTGAGACATAAATAAGAATAACTGCCATTACAATTTATATATGCAGCACTGTTGGTGCAGAGACAAAGCCATGACTCAATGAAAATGCGAGAACAGACTGTGTTCACTCAATAAGCTGTGCAGGAGGAGAGAGAAAGCATTAATGGAGAAAATGTACAGTAATTGCACATAAGCTCTATAACAGACCTCACATAGAAGCATCCTGTATATACATAATGGGTACTCACAATACTAGGCACAGAAGTGTCTTGTAGATGTGTAAATGAAAAGCTACACAAACCGTCCTTTATCACAATGACTGACAGAGTGTGAGGGATTTTTAAGAACAAATTAATATCATAAGGAGGGTGTGTGTGTGTGTGTGTGTGTGTGTGTGTGTGTGTGTGTGTGAGAGACTTGGAGAAAAGAGATAAAATGTGAGGTGGAAAACGGATGCAAACTGTGGGAGGTTGTAATCTGTCAGGTTCGCACACACAAACACACACAAGGTTCCCAAGAAATCTTTCATTTAATTGCAAAGCCTCAACCATGTTGTCACATTCTGTGATTTACGGGGTCGTAAATTGCGTCGACTGTAAATGAGCGAGTGTTACATTCATAAATTACACAAGTAAGGAGAGAGAGAGAGAAGAGAGACGGTGGGAAACGGAGCTAAATGCCAACGTGCACTCTCTCTCATCGCATCCAATCAGACGCTGTCGGGTCACTCATCCTGTTCCTCTGAAAGCTGACTCACAGCTGAAAGTCAATCATCAGCATAAATGTTGCTTAATGCAAACACAAACTCCCTTTCCTGCCATCTGCCTGGGGGATGACTGACACACACACACACACACACACACACACACACACACACACACACACACACACACACACACACACACACACACACACACACACACACACACACACACAGAGACAGTCATGTTTGGACCTGCAGGTTGACACACAGCAGTGATGTCGTGGTCGTGTTCCCAGGAAACGTTTTCCCATGCAGCTGTGGGAAACAATCCTCCTCTTGCAGAAGCAGAAGATTTTATTGACAAAGAAGGACAGCAAGAAAGAGTTAAGGCTCATTTCAAACCATGAATTTGCCTTTTTGATTATGATGAGATGGCATTAGTCTGTGCAGGTCAATCAATGAGAGTCTGCACATTTGGAGACAGTTTCTGATGCAGAGTGTAAAATGAACCTTCAATTAAGGTAATAGTAGTAAGTAATAGAACATGAATTTTAACTGAAACTGATAGATTTAAATGGATTTCTGTATCAGACTGTGCTGTTTCATTAGTTGCTTGTTAATAAAGCTGGGGATAGAACTTCAACACTTTTTGCAGACCAGTAAAACTATGCTGATTGAGTATTAAAAATGTGCCTCTAAAGCAAATTTAGATATTTCTGACTTTAGATCATTTGTTCATCATCAAAATGAAAAATCTTGTTCATTTTTCCCTAAACAAAAAAATTTTAAACTAATTTGTCCCTGTGACTGCAGTCTTTTTAAACATGGACACAGCTCAGCTCTGATGGTCCTACATAAAGCTTGAACTGAATGTCTACACTGGACTGTTTTTATCAAACTGCACCTGTTCTTTCTGCTGGATTTCCCACCTCGATCACGTGTTTCAAAGAAACGTCATCCCACTTCCACTGTGAATTTGAATGTTTTGCTGTGAAACTCATCAGGGCACTTTTTGTACTACACTTTGCATTCTCCAGTCCAACTGTGTCCCCGTGTTAGTGCACATATCCTGTATATACAGTATATAAGTTGAACCTTATTCTCATTTTTAAACCCAGTCCTCAAAGCATCTACATGAGTCCATCTACAGCAATGAAATTTAGCCCACTGTATTTGGTTTGTGCACACAAAAATGTCAAGTGAAACTAATTTAATTAAAATTTAAGAGATGAGTGGGCTGCATGCTGTTGTCTGTGGTGCTCATTGGTTCTTCACTGAGTCTAAATGGTCCAGGCTACAGCAGCATATTGTTGCCATAAATATAATTTCTTCAGCTCCTTGTTTTGCTAGATCCTTTTTATATTGCTATGACATTTTTTTCCCATTATAGTCAGATACTGTACCAAATTGCATTTTTGTCATGGTGGATGCCACATTTTGCATCTCCACTGAGACACAACATTAATCTGAAGTCATAGCTGCCACAATGGACATTAAAATAGTGACTATATTTAATACAAGTCAGGAAAGAAGTCGGTTAATTTAATATATATCTAGTGTTAGGATAGCACTTCTTTTTAGCAAGTTTTAAAACTAAACATTCTATTTAAAATATATTGAGGCATCTAAAAGCTACAGGTCCAAGTATTGGGGAAACTGAGCAGTTTTGGTTACTGTTTGCCCAGTTCTCTCTTATTCAAACCAGTCTATGTCCAATATTGGAATTTTGGGCTGCAAACAACTGTAAAGATGGCAACAAGTGGTGAAACCGATCTTGTGGTCCTGAGGGACATCATGAATCTCCATTTTCTTTGAGTGTTTTTTGATTCTTACAATGCAAATGTGAACATAATAAAGTACTTCATGGTGAAAATCTGAACGAAAACAAAGCATATCCACTGAAAACGTTGAGAAGAGTCTTTTCACAACCAACTACTGAGTTGTACTGACTTGAATCAATGCATTACGACTGTTTAAAGTAAGTATATGCAAGCTAGGCTCAGGTGTGACACGGCTGCAGAGCGCTCAGCAGCTGGGATCTACCTGCCTTCATGGCTTCAATGTATTATCCTGACCAGTAAGATTCAACAGAGAGGTGTAAAGCACATTTTAGACTTTTTTTTTTTCTTCTTAAGCCTGTCTTACAGACCTCAGTCTCCCTCTGCTCCTTTCAGCTCTGGACTGAGTCTTTCTTGGGATTGTCCCATTTTCTCCCTTGGCAGAGAGAGTGAACACTGAAGGACGGAAAGACCGATGAAAAAGAAAGAGCGAAAGAAATGAAAAAAGTGCGATTATGTCAGCAGGGCACATCTTGACCCGATACACTAAGGTCTCTATGGTTGGCTGTTCTCACATAAACTGTCCCAGTTCTCACGGTACTTCAGTGGTCCGCTGATGTAATTACAGAAACGCCGGGTTAACATGGATTCATGGAGGGTGGAAGCGTTGCAGAGCCATGTCTCAGAGGATTTCACAGCCTCCTTTGGGTGCTTCCCTCATCTACATTAATATATGTTCTGACAGCAAATGAGTCCCAGTGGGATCCTCAGCAGTGCAATGGCAGCAGAACATCTCTATGATTAATTATAGCTCGTGATGTAAGAGTGTGATGCTAAAATCAGTCTAATCAGGCTCATTAGAAGGGCTTCCACGTTTGTTTGTTTTTGTTCATTTTGCAATTTTCTGTTTCTAAACCGCCAGCAGCCAAATGCTGGCAGGGCTGCGTCTGGTGCAGCTGGTGCAATTTGTCTACCAGCAACACTGGCAAGTAACCTACAGTCTTCTCTGTTCAAAATCCACATGTAGTTTGTTAGACAGTGAGGAAAAACAGCTGAGAAATAATCCACTATTGAGGCTGATTTGTCAAAAAGAAGACGAACTGTTGACTAAATGGGGTCAAGCCTCTGACCTCCAAAAAGTTTCTGGGTGTTTTTTCTTTCCTCCTGTCTCATTTTTACTCACTGTGGGCTCATTTTTCACTGTAATATGAAGTTCTGCACCTCTTTGGAAACAGCACAACCATGGCTAGAAACAGAGAGAAATCAGAAATGCGTTTTGTGCTGTGTAATAAAGTTATAATAGCAGAAATCAATCAAAAGTTGAACTTCTTTGATTATTTGTTGTGTAAAAATGGACATATCCTGGAATCAGCACATACAACATTTTTGCCAGAGAAGTTACCAAAACTGGGAAAAAATAATTTACTACATACATTTTTAATTTGTTTCTACGTTTGTCTCTTCTCTGCTCTGTGTAAACACAAATCTACAATTGAGCCAAAGGTTACAGAATTTTTGTCATGTGACTGTTGTCACTAATGGCTTCTCAGTTGCGCAGTGCAACATTTTATTTTTTTTACAGAATCTGGTGCAATTTATTTATTTATTACATTTTCATTTTATTAAATGAGACACGTAAAGTAAAATGATTTTGGTGAAGTCAAGACTTCACGCTTTGGTGACATTTGGCAAAGTTCTTCTACAGACTATATCACAGATGAGTAGTTCAAGGACCCTCTGAAAGTCGATAACTCTTTCTGTTTCTACAGTTTTGTGACTCAGATAAAGGGTGTATTTCAAAACTCACCAGGCTTGGAAGTTTAGTAGGTTACAGGAGCTCACACACAGCTGCAGGTTATTCCTAAAGCTTATCTATGGATTTTAGTACAAAATATATTCACATTTTTTGTGGTTCTTCCTTTTTCAGACATTTAAATAAATAAAAACTGCTCAATAGTAGGCAGGCAAGAAAACACAAAGACACACAATAGAAATGGACAAAAGGTCAGCAGAAGCTGGTGGTGATGCAACCTGCAGGCAACAGACAGTTATCATTTACTTGGAGCCCAGTGAGCTTTCTTAAGGGCAAACTATAAACTCATGCCAGCTGTTGTAAGTTATAAATCCTACAGAGCTGAAACACTTACAGTTAGATGTGAAGAGAATAATATCAACAACAATTTGAGGAGTTCTGCCAAAACTGAGCACATTAGTGGGCTTTAAATCAAAAGTCAAGATAGAAAAAAAACACCTCAAGATGTAATTAATGAAGCTCATTTTGTAGTTTTTCTTCAGATATTGCCTTCAGCCAGAATTACTATAAAAAAGCGGAATTTATCCCTCTAATTCCGCTTTATTTTTATCTTATACTAACAATAACACATGACAATTTATTTATTTGCTGATTATATTTCATATCAATATGAATGAGCAAAGTGACTATTAAGAAAAGTTATCAAATAAATCTAATGAATTGAATAAAACAATATTTGTCTCATAATTGTAGAAGATTTAAAGTGTAAAGTAGCAGAAAAGTATCCCAAAATTGTACTTAAAGACAGTACTTGAGTGAATATAGATAGTTACTTTACACCAGTGCTGTTTAAGATCGGAAATATTGGTGCTGTATTAATGGAAAATTAAAGAAAATTGGAGATTTTTTCAACATTGGCGGTGGTCTGCGGTCGCATTAAAGCAGTCAGGGTGACTTAAACGGATGCTAAGGGGCCACAGATTGATTCAGGATTATTCATTATTCCAGTTCCAGAGTTTAATCCAGCTCTTACCATCCAAAGGACAGTGAAAAATTACAGCAGACAACAGGGATAGACATTTGCAGTGTTCACTCTGTTCATTTCTTCTAATGTCATATATTTGTGCCGTGATCTTTGGAAGCTAAATGGTGTCAAAACTAACCAGACTTCAAATGGTTACAGACATCCATGAAAACATGAACCCAGATAGTAAAACGCAGCTGCAACAGACTAGAACTTCACTCAGTTCACGTCCTGACAAGGTGGTGATGAAAGCTGACTACAAACAATGCTGGTTGAAGGACGTGAAACTTTTAGAAAGAAAATCTTTAGCTCTGGTTCAAAGTTCCCAGCTGCAGTGAACAATAAAATCACAATCTCAGCTGGAAAGTTGAAACAATGGCACCATGTAGCTACACAGAAAGAAGCTGATTGGCTGGAGGGTAAATCAACTATTGTGAGCAGTTTGCAGCACTTAGAGCTACAGTTAAGTTGTGTCAAAAAGACTGAATCAGGTTGTTCTGGCATTACTTCAGCTTTCTTCGAGTATCCCAAGAACAATTAAGCAGACTCCATTTCAGCATCCTGTTCTTTTCTTCAGCTTTACTCCCATCCTGTACCTTTCAGTCTCGTAAACATCTAAGTTACTCTGCCATCTGTTTCCACAGGGATTTCTCCTATAGGAGGACAACTCAACAAAGAAACCAGTAGAGTCAGGGTAATTTGTCTTGTGTGTCACCTTATTTTTTTCTCATTATGGCCATTGATGAAGAAGGTGGACTTGCTGAATCAGTCCAGACAGGCTGCCTCAGCTGTACTGACGTCTAATCGCGCTGCCGCTTCCTTTGTTTGTAGCTAAATGGCTCCACTGCCGCTGATTAATCTCTTTTAGTTTAGAGGATTTTTAAACTGTTAACTCCTGGACAAATTTGGCCTGAAAGGACAATTGAGTTGCAAATTAGTTACCATACTCTGGAACTCTGTTTTTGCAATACAAAGTGGTGCTTCAGCAGCTACATGGACACAAACACACACAAACACACACAAACACACACACACACACACACACACACTGTAAACTTATGAATGTAAAACACACTCGCTCACTGCATTCCTCTAAGCAGCAGATCATGAAATTCCTAAACAATGCGCACACTAACTTAAAATAACCTGTCTGAAGTAAACGTGGTTGCGATGATGACGTGCATACCAGAGTGTGGAAGTGTTTCCTGCAATCCTAAAGGGGACACAGAGCCTGCAGTCTGTCAGGGGAACACCTCGGAGTTTACTACGCAGCACAACTCTGCAGCTGATCTCATGCGATAACGTTCACCTTCTCAGCAAACGCATTCCTGCTGAGTGAGAGCAGCGAGAGAAGCTGCCAGGACTTCGCAAGCGCACATACAATAGATGAGAAAACATCTGTCTTCACAAAACACACTACTGAGGAAGGTGAAATGGAAACAGCTTATGTCACTTTGACTTACTTAAACACTGACTGACTGTGATTCAACTGTAAACAATGACACATAAATTAGTGATAGTTCCTACGTCAGCATCATTGTAGCTGCTGTTCTTAACAGACAAACGTCCACATGCGATTCCAAGAAAGTCTTGACAACAGCATACAATCGTAGAAAGTAATGTTTTTAATTAAATGTGCTTCCTTTCTGAATATATATATATAAATACTCTGGCAGTTTACCATTTTGCATTTGCACAACAGAGCTGAGAGACGTGTCAAAAAATGCAATAATCTTGAAAACAATAAAATTGAATTTCAGCAAAATTCGGCTCCCTCTGTTACTAGTTTGCTAAATCTGTCACTATTCTAAAAATACAACAATTTGAGGGTAAACAGGGTACAAATGAAGGATTTGGAAGCACAGTGGTGTAATCCACTTTCTTAGTTTTTGAGAGAAATGGGTTCATGTTTTGTATTTTCAAGAGTGGTCTAATATTCAAAGCACCACTGCAACGCTATATTTGGGCTGTAGGTTAGACCACTTTGCCACTAAAATCTAGACCATGAAATATTACAGAAATTATATAAAAGTCAGATTGGGTTTTTTCTGCTTCTAACTCCCTCATTTGGTTATTTAGTTCCTAAGAGGGGGATGACAAAAAGTTACAGAAAGCCTGTAAAACTCTTGTGTCTGTAGCTCTGACACGTGTCTGTAAAAGTTTGCAGAAGAGCTGCTGTAGTTAGATTCATGTCATTTACAAAGAGTTAAACAGCAATCGGTTACAACAGTTCAGATATTTCACATATAAACTCCTCTCTTCTCTCCTTCTGTATATTTATGTATCAGAGACAGCAACAGTACAATAAAAGATAAAAAAAGAACATTGTACTAAACTGTATCTTGGCATAATACGCTGCAACTATGGATCGCACATATTGAGTTTGTATAAAAGATGAAGAGGTGAAGGATTCATATGGCATCAGCACCCCCTATACTTATGCTCCTACATAACTAAATTGCATTTTCAAGGCCTCCAGGGTGAAAGAGCCACAGAGTATGGAGTTAACCAAGAAACAAGGACTGTTTCTTATCTGGGCTCATTATTTACAGACTATACTTTCATTTTCACTTATTTTTTGGCTTAGGCACCAAAACTATGTGGTTAGGTTTAGGAAAAGGGAACAGTCTGGGTTAAAATGAAACCCTTTCACAGGAAGTCTGAAGCTTCTTCCAATTTTCTGGTTAACCCAAGAGAGTCCTGTGCCATCTAATATATGTGTGTTTGGCTGAAACTGAGCAAAGATACGTTGATTTAAGACTTATGTGTGATATGATACAATCTGACCAAAAAGATATTTCCATCAAAACTCGATTGAGGTTACAGTTTAGTTGTAGAGGAACGTAATTTTTGTGTATAGACATTTGATACAGTTTTCATACCACCATTGGAAACCACTGTAAAACACACACAAGAGAGCCAGGAACTTAAGTCCAGGTCAACGACACTTTGGAGTTTCCACAACAGTGCAGAAACCAAAGAAATTAGTCCACTTACATATCAAAAGCAACTGTTTCTAAACATCATCTTCTGCACAAATGGATAAGGAAGCCTGAGTTTCATTGTCTGTCAACTGGTGATGGAATCTCTTGGGTTGCTCCATCATGATTATTGTCATAGTATTAATACTGTTCATACAGTTTATATTATACATACTATTCATACTGTTCATTCTGTTTATACTCGAAATAATGCATTTTACTGCTGCTTTTGCATTTCTGCTTAGATGGTAAATTGCCTGTCTTAATACTAACACAATGAAGGTTAATCTAATCTAATCTACATTCAAAACAGAGTGTTATCAGGTGTGGTTTTTAGTTGTGTAAAAATGCTCCAGAAAACACTAAACATTGAGCTGAAGCTTCAGAAAGTTCTTCTCGGTGAGTAGGGAATTTTTGGGTAAAACTATCCTCCTGGAATTTATTCAAGACCCAGATTCCTCTGATGGAAACACAGAGTTCCCCAGAGAGAAAGTTCCTGCAGCGGATTTATGATTTAAACAAACCAGAAACTTTCTACAATTTTCTCTCAACAAGCAGGCAGATTCCAGCGGAGTAGTCTCTGATATTCTTTAAAAATCTTCAAGTACCAAGTAGGTTTCATGCATCGCAGTATTTCGTCACTTCAGGAAGCCACTGCAGAGACTCCAACATCAAATCCTCATCTCCACTGCCGACTGTCTAACTGGTGAACCCAGAACTCTTCGCTCACGTCCGTCTTTACCATGCAGGGAAACGTCACAGGATCCAAAGCTGTGAAAAACCTCCTGCTCCGCTTAACTGCCGTCTCACTAGCCTCCTGACAAGAGTTGCCGGGGAAACCGTTGCTAAGGAAGCGTGGGTGGCGGCACGGCCTGAATCCTCGCATACACATCCATGCACTGGCACACATATTCCTCCCCTCTTTGCAACAACTTACTATGACTGAGTTCAAGACAGAGTCAGGAGGATTAGGGCTAATATTGAAAACATCAAATGGATTATTGTCAAAATTCTGAGCCAAGAAACAAGAAGGAGGGGAGCTGCATAGGCTGAAAGCAAATAACAATACAATGGGATTTGCAGTCACCGGGTATAAAGATCAAAGGAGCTGCTAAGGCACTCAAAACCAGTTAATTCTTTCATTAGAACAAAAAAAACCCTGCAGAGAAACCTGAGGGACCAACAAACCCTTTGACCCGACAGTCAGAATGAACTACAACAACACAAGAAACCAAATGAAAACAGGAGGAGAGACACAAATATAGAAGTGGAAAAAGGAAAGTGAACCAAAATCAAACTACAGTTGGAAATACAGCATCGTAAAAAAAAAAAAAAAAAAAAAAAAAAGGAAATACAGCATCGTGTTCAGCTGCAGTCGTGTTTGACAAGTGTCCCCACTGCAGTCGCAGCCTGGAGACACTCGGAGCTGTCACCTTCCCTTTTCCACCATCAATCCACCACAGATTCCTCTTCAGTAAAGAACTACACTCTGCTTCCACTCAGCAACAAGCTGCAACACAAAGCTTATTGACCACTATTAATATATTTGTAATGTTGGAGCTGATAATACGGCATGAAGCTTTAAAAAGTAGCAGTGGATCCCTTACTAATGTGAAAACATGTATCTCTGCAGCAATCAGTCTTAAGTTCTTGACACCACCGGGTTTTGATTGGTGTATAGAGTCCAAAACATACAGCTAAACCTACCTTATTAACAATTTTTCATAATTTTGTCATGTGAAATTCATAAACAAAAACAAATAAAAGTTAATTAAATGTAAAAATGTAACTCTTTTTAGTTCCTTCTCACTGAAAAAAACAGCAACTAAATTGTCAAACATTTCACACTCAGCAGTACCTCATTCAATCGTACACCACATTTACACTCCTATCAAACCTGTCATGTTGAATAAAAATTGCACTGGTGCTTCTGTAAGACTCCAGGCCTGTCACAGTGGAAGAAAGTTCATACTGATGTCTCAGAACACCACAAAATAACAGTGGCTTTTCTCGAAATAAGAATATTCTCTTAATTGAGTTATGAAATATCGTGAAAATAAATGAAAATGCAGCCACTGACATTTTTATAACTTAACAAAAAACTGCAGAACAAAATATTAATTTTCTAAACCCTCAAAACTCCAGAACCCACTGGTGGGTTTGAAAAACATCTTGGTAAAAAATGCTAACTGTTAAAATTACACCATTCATGAGACAGAAACTGTAAAAACAGAAAGAATCATCACATTTTCAACTTTCCAACGGTCAAAGAACTACACATTTCTGTTGTAATGTTGGAAAACGTAACATAATTTAAGGTTTAAATCGTGATGTTTTGTTAAAATCTATTTATTCCAATTGGTTTCAAAAAATGCTTTAAAAATAGCCAAATGTTGCAAAAAAAAAAAAAAAAAAAAAACAACCCAAAAAAGCACTATTTATTAACTGAGAAGCCATTAGAGATTCATTATTTCATGGACTTTTCAGCTGAACTGCAGGCCGTGTTCAAACTGAGCAGATACTATGGAAACAAATTAAAAATGTGAGCAGTAAAACATCTGTAGTATAGCCATGTAGAGCCACTATTTCTTATTGGTAACACCTGAGGCTTTTTCATGTTTTTATAAAATAAACAATCAAAGAAATTCAACTTTTCTTTGTATTTTATTATTTATTGTAATACAACTGTGTCATACTGTACAGAAGACATTTTCTAATTCTCTCTTCTTGTTAACCATGATTGTGCTGTTTCCATGGAGGTGTTGGAAAACAAAACAAAATAACACAGAAGCTGTTTGGGCTCAACAGTAAATTATCTGTACAAAAAAATCTGTTGAACACATGAACAACTACAATGTGAGGAAACAAAAACCATCTCCTCCGCCAGCTGCTATTTACTTTTGTTGACATCACTTTTGTTTTACTCTGTTGTTAACCAAATGTGGTGTTCTATATGAGCTATGAGACTCGCTGAATTTGTTAATATTTCTTGCTATAATTCAGTCTTTCATACTAAAATATTGCTATAAATGTTGTGCAGTCCTCAGCTACATGTATTTATCCTTTGTTAAATATGATGTCACATTCTGGTTCTGCCATTTTGCCACAAGTGACAAATGTGCTGAATCCCCCGGGACCCTGAAGTCTGGCAAGATCTGCCGTCCAGCTGGACTCAGCGGCTCGCTTGATTGGCTCACAGATCCAGGAAATGCTGTCTGAGATGATCGGAGCCCAGATGGACCATATGGACCTACTCTAGTAAGAATGCAGTCCAAGTGTGTAATATATACACAAAGACACGTTCCATGTGTCATGTGTCCCACTTACATAAGACCCCAACCTTGTCTGGAAAGCCAGGAAACATATTGGTTGTAGTCGTATGTAAAACTGTCGCTACCATTGGAGAATATCTACATGTGTTCGTGACATTTCCATCTGCAGTTGCTGATGTCTTCATTAAATACCAGCAGCTAAATGCTAACAGCTAGCAGACACATATTTTCCCTCCATCCTCGCTTTCATTCAAGACGATGCAACACATTTCCTCGCACACTCCCTTACTCCCACGCACCACACAGCTATTTATACCGCAGCCTATTATTTCCAGCTCATGTCTTTTTAATCTGAGGGTAGCACCCTGCATTTCTAAACAGGTGGTTTATCTGCACTTTTTCCTTCATGAATCCACTGAAACGCACGCTGAATGTTTCCATCAGATCCATCACTGCTCTGCTTCTCCTCCATTCATCTACTGTACGTCTTCATGGAAAGGAGGTGAAAGTGGATGATGGTGGAGGATGGAGAGGAAAAGAAAAAGGAGATATGCATCATATTTCCCTGCTGTCATGTGATCCTGTGGAAAACCCATTACAGAGACATTTGGATTTTCCGGTCTTTCCATAGTTGAATGATCTCAGTGTTTACTCCTCACACAGAGCGGAGACCCACAATTGAGCCAGAGGAGGCCGTAATATGAGGCTGGAATGTGTTTCAATGAACACGTGTGGTCACTGAGGAATGAGGTGGTTCATCCGTTGGTGAGCTGATCTTATTAATGAGGCAGAAAGGAAGACTTTACGAACACTCCACATCCGTGTCTGCAAGTCCATCTCTTCTTTCCTCTCGGGCTACATCACATTCCTGATGAACAGCACTGCGGCTAAGTGAAGTGAGACATGACCTAAATGTTAGCTTTTGTGTTGATAGAGTCCACATTGTTCAGTACAGAAATGACAAAGATGGCTGAGATGTTAAGAGGTGAAAGACATGACTTACAAGACACAATATACATAAAAATCAGTACACACGAAACCTCTCCTTACAAGTTTCACTGATTGATAAGTCTATATTAAGACAAATTATAGCAGATCATTTACACATAGTTAAAGCACTGTGGAGTCCATTCAAGCTGCTTCTCGGACTGGCTTTAGGAACATCCTCCCTCTAGAGATGGATTTTTACAGCTCTGTGGTGATATTTTCAGACTCATTTTGGCCTATTGCAGATTCCAATACATGCACGTATTTATTCCATCTAATTGTAGAGAACATTAGCTCTGTCCAGCAGTGGAATAAGACATTATCATGCCTACTCTAACAGTAATGGCTCACTGGCAGATGCAAACAAAATCCAGTGCTTTTAAAATTTAGAAAACTACTTCAACTTACATGTAAAAGAGACATATTTAAGCAACATTTTCAAACTAAAATGTAAACTTCTATGCTAACAGGTGCTATCTGACTGACAGTGTTAATTCTGAGTCGATGACAATATTTCATTTTAAAGCCTTTATTAGCTGATACCGATGATAATGTCAACAATCCTGTGCATCCAAGGGAATCCTTAGATCAGGATCGGGTCCAGTCAAGGCAATTTGTAACTGACTGGCATCTACAATAAACTAAGCCTGATCTTTTGCTCACATCCTCTGTCATATATGTGTTGTAATTTTGAATATTCCACTTAACATCTTAAGCAGCATAACTGATTGATATGATAACTTTTGCACGCTTTTTATTGGTCATGCGCCGATATTGCTGGCAAATGTGCCAGTGAAGGCGGCCATTAAATAAGCCCCTGGGATACAGGAATAATGAATTAATTCACCACAAATGGATTTAATACATGTGAGCTGTTTGGAGGTCTTCTAAGTGTCACAGAGGACGTCAAGGAGTCTGAACAAGTCATGATTATCAGCTTATATACTCCATCGTGTAGCTTGGAAAGTCCATTAACTTTGCAAACATGTGTACTTGCATATCCGCATACATCTACTTCTCTACCTAAAAGTTACCAGTGGTGAAGCTAGTCAGAAACCCTGGCAAACTAGTGTCTGGGTAACAGGTGTGTGATCTCTGGTCTGAGGACAGTGAAGATAGTTAAGTTGGGCTTCAGTTGGCTTCAGAAGCAACAGGAGGTAGATAAATTATGTGCGACACTGCTTCAGTTTTATATCACTGTGGAGGGTTTCGACTCAGACTCTTTAACAGACGCTGCGTCAACAACTTAAGGTGCTTTAAAGAAAGGCGTGGGGGTTGATCCCTGAGCAGACATCAAAATCTATCAAGCATGTAGACAAGAAGTTGAGTCACCTAATTTTAATTTTCTACAAAGAAGCTCTAAGACCACTATAAAAAAAAAAGCTGGGATGCTAGTATGAAGAGATGTCACCAGAGCTAATTCCTTAGTACCAAATTGATGCCAAAATCCTGAGGACCTGATGATCCTTGCAAAGGTAGCGTAGTTGCTGTAAGCTTTGGAGATATTGAACAAACATGATAACATGTAGGATGGTGGCAGCAACAAGTCCGGAAAAAAGCACATGGCAAAACATGGCAAATCCTAATGCTTGTCGAAAAACCTTAAACTCAGATTACGATTAGGTTTTTCAGGTATCCTGCATTTGAGTTTCCACCTGTCAGCATCAGGCAGAAAGAATGAAAACACTGAGCTGTCTGGAGACTACAATCTCCAAAGTCCTGCAATGAACAAATGTGTTGCTCTTGTACTGTTTGGTCAGGTGGTTAATAGAACAACTCTCAGATCAGCCAAAGCTCCAGAGTCATTTATGCTACAAATTAAAATCCTTGAAATGCTTTTGAGAGGGTTTATGACTAAAAGCTTGGGTTAAATAATTTCTGACAGATGTTGTTCCAATAAACAATCAACAAAACTGGCAGCGGTGCACTGAAAACAGCCATCTGTTGTTCAAAACTCATTTTAGCAGGCCCAACGCTCCTTCATCGTCTTCCAAAGCGTACATTATGTTAGTTTTCCTTTTAAAGAAGCAGAAGGCTCGATACTAGAGCACAGTGCCAATTCATTTCTACACCACTCCTCCTCCTCTCCCTCCTCTATTCTTTTATCCTGTTCTCACTCTGATCCACACATCCTTCGCTCGCTCTCCCACCAGGCTGATGTTGGCCTCTGTATCAGCAGATGACCTCAGTCACTGATCCACTCGTTGCCTGTCTGTCACACATTGCTAAATATGGAGCGTGATGAGAGAACCAACAGGGAGGGGAAGGTGAGAAGAAAAAGAAAGATAAATGACAGCAGACAGAAACAAAAGGGCGAAAGGGAGAGAGCAAAAGCTGGGAGGAAAAGATGAGAAAACCACAGAAATGAATGAAATAAGGGAGAAGCTGGAAACCAGATCCTCAAACCTACGGTGTCTGTGAAACCCAAGACAGATCCGGCTTCTTTCTGAACACAATAAGACCTCTCATTGACTGACACCTGAAAAATGCTTTGCTGCCGGTGTGCTGGTGTGAATGACAGAATGAGAGAACAAGAAGCAAAACAAACAGTGGCTGCGTGTTTAAGAGATGACATAATTACCATGTGGGATTTCAGAATCATCTGTATTCTATGAATGTTCTTCAGTGAGGTGCCCATGTCAAGAATTCAAACGTGAGAGCACTAAAACACATGGGGATGTAAACACACATTGCAAGATTCAATCGAGTGTAGGTATCATGCCAATCAACATCCTGATCATCCAGATCTAAGATGCTGTTGGTCCTTTATGTTCCACAAAACAGCTCAGAGCGGCTGACACCTGGAATCTACAGACCTCTGAAGGTGTCCTGTTGTACCAGGCACCAACACATCACTCTCTACAAATACATTCTAGGCCCCGACATGCACCATTGTTACAAGATAATCAATGGTATTTATGTCATCTTTGAACATTTACCATTCACCATTTTATGTGGGTCTGAATTTTGTGTGTGAAATTCATGCAAAGCCTTCAAAAATACCCACAATTTACCATAAATGTGTTGTCATGTACGCTGCTTTCTGCTGTCAATTCAGCACCACTGGCAGTAGCAAAGCATCACATTGTCAAGATGCCAGAATAATAGCAAAATTGCAAGTGTCAAACTTACAGACTGCGCTTATGTCAGGTGCAGGAGTACAAAAAGCATGCTTTGCACCCTCAATTTAATATTTTGCACCCTCTGTAGAAACGGTATCATGCAATACTCTGATTAAATTGCGCAGCTGAGTTTGAGTGCCTCTGACAGCAACTGGACAGCTTCAGTCTACTGCTGTTTGCTTGCTGGAAAATAGAAAATGGTAGCTGAAGCTAAAGTCGCACACTGGCAACAACATGGCCACCACAGCAACAGACGCAAAGGCAGATCATGGAGCCAACAGTAACATAATCAGCATCTAAACAGTCCAGTTTGGCCTACAAGTTCAACAAGAGCGAGACAACCTTGGTAAAGAAGAGCCTATGCAGGTATATCTAAATAAATATCCAACTAATCTATACAGCGGGGTAAGATGTGCATTTTGTGGCTTATGATATAAAAACAATGACTGGCAGGAATATTCCTACAAAAATGATGCCATATTTTGCTACTCTTATAGAAATTTTAGGTCAAATGCCATGTAGATATTACATTTCGCAAAGACATATCTTTGCTTTTACTACAAACCAACATTAATGTATGTGTATTTGCTTGGCAGGGCTGTTTGATCCAGATAAAAACAGCTGTAGATGCTTTTAAACTGGAGAATAATCAGTTTTTGGTAATCAATGATCATTTCAGGTGTCTAATTTCAGATAAAACCTAAATCGTGTTGTTCTAGAACCAGACCTGGCCCATGTCAATGTCTAATAAATTACTTCTCTCAAATATGTCAGTAATAACAGTGAGGTATTGATTTTTAAACCATTTTTGTTTGAAATTTTAAACAGCATCTACTTAATTTGACTAACTTGGGCTTCAAAAGCTGCCAACACATCCTGTAAGTGTCTTAAAATTGTTGGGCCATGAGCCTCCAGAATAAACAAACAGTGTAAGGAGCATTGTTCCAAAACATCTTCCCTCATTTGGTGTTTCGAGAGGGCTGTCTCGCATCACATCACTCCATAATGTTAAGCAGGATTTAGATCTGGACACGATTTCGGGGTTCACATCGTTTCATAATCAGAGCATTTGATGAGCCGTCTTCTTATGTTTGGGATCATCTGGAATCAGCTTTTCCTCCTCTACTAATGTTTAAATTTGGCGACGTTTTGCCCTTCATGACAAAACAATGATGTGAACACCGGCTGCTCTTTATCTGCTGCATTGGGATGTCATTGTTTGGCTCATGTGAGTGATACTAAAGTTAGATGTTTACGTGTCGGCGTGTGGTCATGTGTTGATATGACTGATGATGGAATATAAAGTGCTTTACCTTCGCCACACTATTCAAAATATCCATGACGTGAGTTTGTGTGACTGTACAGCTGTTAACTGAGTGCAAACATCATTATGAAGAGATTCAAGGCCTCTGCGAGCATGTCGATACAACTAAATGTGCCCGTATTCTTGTGTTTGCATGTGAGAGTGTGTTGAACAGGTTCTGAACTCTGGTCCACAGCTGGCCTCCATTAATACAGAACTGTGTGGATGTACGCTGGGAGGAACTGTTCCAGAGCCTCATGATTACCTGAAGGAAAGAGTAGCCTTGTATGGAGAAGAAAAACAACAAGGATTTGTCTGAATGCATGTAAGCATGAGGCTGAATGTCCACAGCATCTGGAGGCCTCGTGTTCAGACTCAGCTCTGGTTCTGTCACCGGACAATGTTTCAGGAGCATCTGTTGCTCTGCAGCCACAAGTACAGTATAGTTTGAAGTTGTTTCGCAGATATTTTTGGTGTTTTACAGGATACTGACCACAAATTTCAAGCATGTTCAGAAGTTTTGTGGCTCTACTTAGACGTAATCACCGGTTATTCCTCAAATATTTTCTGTCAGGACTAATTTTAAATGCCAGTAGAGTCCATATCACAGCATAGCTGCTGCAATTGCCTTTATTTCATGTAAATTTTGTGTCATGGTATGCTGGGGAAAAAAAGATAATAGTTTTATCTGGAGCACAAAACCTTGGTGACAACCACTGGTTAACATAATATTAGATTTATAAGCTATGATCATACTTTTACACTGTACTGTAAAAAAATAAAAACAATTTAACTGTATTTAACTATAATTTTTTAAAACAATTTACTCTTAAAAAAACAGATTTCCGTATTGTATTGAACTGACATTTTAAAACGTAAAATTACAGAATAAAAGTATGAATCTACATTTTGCATATAAATCTGCAAAAATATAATTATTTTACAGATATATGCAGTTATTTGATAGTAAAATGATCGACATTTTTGTGTCACTGTCATTTTACAAATTCTTTCCTGTTTTGCTAAATTACAGATAACATCTAGTAAAATCACAGATCAAACCTATTAATTTACATGCTGAGGCAAAAATAAAAACAAAACAAAAACAAGCCAAAACTGTAAATAATGTCCAAATTAAAAATCTACGGTTTTACAAATAGTATTTTGTTGTTATACATGTGTGACCGTAAAATGACGCTGCTTTACTGTACTTAAATTCACTACAAATGTCACATTATTGCAGATATTTGTCATTATTTTCAACATTTTTAGAGTTTCAGAGTGTTTTACCGGATTTTTTTTTACAGTGTAGTTCTGACATCTAATGACAGAAACCGAAAAACATATAAATGACAACATCTATACCGTGAATATAGAAGAAGAAAGTGATGGAGATGGAACAACCAAAGTTCCCTTGCAGGGCGAACACTGTGTTTTTGTTGAAATTGAGAGTAAGAGTAAAACTGTTGTCCCCAGTGGTAAGTCGTTGAACCTACATGTAGTTTATCAGGTCAGTATCCTCCCTGTGTGGTTCTTACCTTCTCTGCAGATCCATCTCCTCTTGTGTGGGACCATTCTGAACCTGGGGACCCGGTCTGGGCAACGTGGGGCCTGCAGGGGGCGACACACACAGACAGCTGCTGTTAGAAAACCAGCTGACATCCTTCATCATCATCGCTCAAACCGAGTCACTCCTCGTGTGCCGCTTCAATAAAAATAAAAGATTCCAGTCAGAAGCATCGGTGCTGTGTGACACTGCAGGTTCTTATCGCATCTAAAGGCCTCCAAACAGTTGGCAGAGGAAATGGGGAGAAACTGCCGGTCGTCATGGCAACACAGTATTTGGCAAATGATGCGGCTTATCTGCCGTCTGTAGATCTCAGGTGTTTTCATGTCCTCTGAAGTCACGGGGCCATTTATGTGATTTTCAGAGAGACAACATATGGTTGAAACAGTCACAACACAATCATGTAGCCTCAGTCGCCCTTGGCACAAGAACAAGAGTTGCCCAGACACCACTGTCTAATTTACACTTGCTAATGAGCTAACTTTTCTGCACAACCTGACCAGGGCCAGATGGACCAACACAGTTCTCTGTGTATCAAACACACAAACACAGTGACCAGAAGCTTCTGGATCTGGACGGAGCTGAAAAGGGAGCAGATCCGACTGCAATTAGTATTCAGCCGAGTGTTGACTGAGAGTAGCGGCAGACAGAAAGATAAAACCGGCCAAATCTGGGCTGCAGCCAGGCCGGCGACTGCTTCTGAATACCAAAACGCTCACACACATTGCCCCCACTTAACACTGTCATTAGTATTAGCATCGGCGACTTTTCTGCAAGAAGAGAAAACAGGGTTTTCCCCCGTCTGAGTCGAAGCAATTAGAGCGAAGTAACAACAGCTTTGTTTTATTTTCATGGCATCAAACGAATCATCTTTACCTGAGACTTTTGGATCATCTGTTGGAAATAAAAACCCTCCCAGCGGTGACATGATGCAGTTTTCTAACACCATAGAGGACCAGTGTACAAGCAGGAAAACCACAGTCCTGACAATGCACACAAAAATTTTAAAAACACACCAATGTGATATCTTGAAAAGGGACAAAGACTCACAAACTGGCCTACATGCTCCTTTGGTGTGACTTTGGGTAATTAGGGGTCAGCTTCAGCTATGACAGGATTCAGTGGAAGGCGGTCTGCTGGTCAACAGCAGTGACAGCACAGAAAACCCTTTCTGATGAGTCAGCATGAGGCCTGCAGCTGTCATTGTGATGTTTCAGTCAGATCAAGAGCAATAATTATCAGTGATAAATAAAAGAAGCTGGAGTGTTGGTGAAAAACTAGCAGTCACACTGTAGAAACATATATATTGAGATAATAGGTTCTAAAATTATTAGGCCTTAGAAACTCAGCATCTACTGTAGAAACTGTCAGAAACTAAGTGCATCTCTGGTTTCAGAGAAAATTAGTAGGTCTTGGTGACTCTGTGATTCATTAAAAGCAAGAAAATTCTGTTAATTCCTCATCTTTACTCAATTTTAGCTCCATATTTACTTCATCATTAATGATCTCATAAATAAACTTATTTCATTATTAATTCAACATAATAGATAAGTCTGTTTTAGGTGAGGAGTCCTAGAAAGAAACTGGCTTAAAACAAATTAAATTTACTTATATGAAACAAAACGACAATGCTGAGTGGAAGTCAGTAAAATCAGCATTGCAAGCAGTAAATGGATGAGTGTCTGGTGTCCTGTGGAGGTGTTGAAGGTGCAAACACAGAAGAAAGTTGATGCTAAAAAGACAGAGTGAAGACATATGCCAGCTTTTACAGCCTGGAAGGCCGAGGTGAGACAATTTAGCTCACACTCCTTTCATTTCATCAGTGTTAGGGGCATCACACAAGTTTAATCTGTTTCTCACTTTTAGTACGTAAAGGACCAGAGTCCAGGATTTAGCAGCATCTATCAGTGAGGTTCCAGATTGCAACTAACTGATTCCTCCTCCCCTCGACCGCCTTTCCTAAGCAGGTAAAGCAAGGACAGGGCTCCATTAAAAAAAAGCCAAAGGCCTTCCCAAGAGCTACAGCAGAAACACTGTGAACTATATTAGATGTTAATTATCAGGTAATAAAAACACAAGGATTCATTGTTACAGGTGATTATACACTAATAGAAAAAAAAAACTGAATTCTAAATTACGAGCACTATGTTCCATTTCTGCTAATTCATACCCCTAAATCCAACACAGTGGACCCTTAAATTCATAGGATTAGCTCATTAAATGTCATGGACTGTTCACTTAACTCATCAAATTAAATTATATAGGTACAATTAATCCCAGCAGGTATTACATAAAGGTCAGCATTCCAAAGAAATCCTACATTTTTTTCCACATAAAAGGAATAAATAATGGAGGATGTTTATTCCTTATTTTTCCACTGACGTCCCTACGTGTTTACATTGTCCTGTTTGCTGCTGTAACATTGCATATTATTCTTATCTTAACTCAAACCCTGAAATCCAAATTTTCTCAACACTTACTTTTTGACACTGTAGTTGGTCAGCAAAGAGTGTCTGTGTGTGCTTTTACTAAGCTGAATGTGTCCGACTTTAGTATTTATGTAAGCTGCTGTTTCTTAACCTCGGAGCAACAAACATCCTCAGAGGAGACTGTGGAACTTTTACAAGGTACAGATCAGTGTGTGTGTGTGTGTGTGTGCGTGTGTGTGTGCGTGTGCGTGTGCGTGTGTGTGTGTGTGTGTGCGTGCGCGTGCGTGTGTGTGTGTGTGTGCGTGTGCGTGTGCGCGTGCGCGTGTGCGTGCGTGCGTGCGCGTGCGTGCGTGTGTGTGTGTGCGTGCGTGTGTGTGTGTGTGCGTGCGTGTGCGTGCGTGCGTGTGTGTGTGTGTGTGTGTGTGTGTGTGCGTGTGTGTGTGTGCGTGTGCGTGTGTGTGCGGACTGGAAACCAATGAGTAAAGGAGTGACTCACCGACAGCACTCGTCAGGTGTCTGTCAGAACAAGATCCAAACACTTGCACAAAACTGACAGGTAACATGATATTTCTCACATGAAGATCGTCTAATTGTTTTCAGTTTTCTGAACCCACCAGCCCGATCAAATCTTCTACCGTTTTGTTGTAAACAGCTAACTTCATATTCGCGCAATACATGTTAATAGAGAGATTGTGACTATTGAAGGTCAGAACATAAGAAGGCATCAATCAACAGCTCCACCAGTGGCTATTTTTTGAAAAATGACTCAGCTATAGGAGCAATAACTGGGGCTTTTATCTATATTTACTGACATTTTAGAGGCGGGACAAAAACTCCACAAAGTAACTGATATTATGCCAGAATAACAGATCCATGAAACATATAGAAACTATGAGAACTCACAAATTTACAAGCTGAGGAAGAGCCTCAGTTCTTTGCCTCTTCATGTGAATCCATCTCCTCAAGATTGAATTTATATTTTCTGTACCAATGCCACATTTTTTCTCAATTTTAACAACTTGCAGGAATACATGTCTCTTTCACAATTCAGTTCTTAAACAATTATGCCAGTTAAGATGCCAGATGTTTGGCATCAGCCCCATCACTCACTTTTCCATCAGAGTGGATTCTCTGTATGAGCAGCACAGGAATTATCCTGCTTGGCTGGTACAATTCTGTGGCATTTTGAAGGCATAAACTGGGTAAATGATCATATTGCGTAAACTGCCACAACATTGATCCACCTGGACTTCAAGACAAGGTGGCAGACAACATGTAATCATTCAAACTTCACCTTTTTACTGTCAAGATCCCTTTTAGTTTATCAGACTAAGGACAACATCTAGTAATTTAATATTTCCAGCTGCTCCAGTATTAGTATTTGCAGCTTTTCTACATGTAAATCCATATATTTTGACAACATTATGAGTTGAGGGTAACTTTCAAGTGGTTTATGCACTAATTTTTTTGCCACTTTACAAACTTCCCAATAAGCGTATTTGACAGATTCATTGATAAGTAAAATGGTGCCAAATTTCCCCAGAAACCATGAACACAGACAATTTTGAAGCCAAATCCAAAGCAAATGAGACATGTAAAGATTCTGGACATTTAACCACAACATAAAACAGAATTAGAATGATATGCAGCGTTTTCCGTCATGATTATCCAAATCATCTCGTCTTTTTAGTGTCCTTATGGTTTTCTTCTCGTACAGGCTGAACAGAAATACTATCAAATTAAACCAAGTCCACAGGCAGTCAATATCTGCGACTATAATTGCTGACATGGTATCTCGTCTCCATCTTCCGCTGCCTATGGGTGTAATTGTGTTACTGTCTGCTCTAATAGAGCTTATGTGCTAATGACAAGACTCAGAAAACAGGCGAGCAGGGCAGCAGCCCCTAAAGCTGCTCAGGAGGGACGACTTACAATCGAATCACCGGGTCAGACGTTCATTTAAGCCTCATTTTCTTATTAAACCAATCTTTCTACTGTAGTATCTTATTATTCAACTATGAAACCACAAAGAACAGTCCATTTTGTGGTGTCTTACATCTCTAAACACAGCAGCAAAGAGACCCGTCACTTCTTAAAGTGCCTTTTCGAAACAGACTTCAGTCAGTTTCCTTTCTTGTCAAATGGAAGGTCCTCAGAGATCTGAAGTGATTCAACGACCTGAGACAACAGCACTTAGACTTCTCCTGCTTCCAAACACACTATCTGACACAAGTCTGGGGAAAAAAAAGAGGAGGCAGAGCAAAGAGTGAAGCTCCCTTGCAGTATTTTACTCGTTCATGAGATCTTTACCTGGTCCTAAAACACACCTCAGGGAAGAAGGGTGCGTGCAGTGTCTTTTTCCCAATAAGAGGACAAAACAGACAACAGTTCATCATGATTCACTGAGGTAAATTAAAAAATCTTGAGCACCTCCCTTTTCCAAAAGTTTTCATGAGCAAACTTCAACCTCAAAATCAGAGACATATAAAAAGTAAAACAACCACAGAAGTCTGCCCCAGTAACTCCAGTATACCTACATGAAGGCGCCGTCAATGTGGGCCTCTTCTGGCAGCAAACGTAGCGCCAAAGTCCATCATGCGAGGCCCCATCTGACCCATTTCCAGGTCTCAGGGCAACTACCACCCTGCCACCCCCTGAACAATCCTGGGACGTCACATATAAAACCATCACTCAGGATATCTGGAGAATCTTCTTTCAATTGCCTGCACCTTACTTCTGCATTGTCCACACTGCTGGAGGGATGGTTATGAGCTCAAGCTCCAGCAACAAAGAATAAAAAAGATAAAAATGACTGTTTTTTAATAAAACAAAATAGTAAGTGCTGCAGCCGTTGCTCACATTCTTTATCCTTTTGTAATCTGATGCCTTCATATCCTGGCGGTACACCTTTAAAGATGATGCTGAAACGCCGGGTGTGGTTTCTCTTTGTGCCTGTTCTCCAATAGATTACAATTGATGGAAACAAAGGAAGAGCAGAGGGAGGGATGGAAGGCAAGAGGGAGGGATGAACGTAAGAGGCAGCCAGAGAGAGAGAGAGAGTGAGTAAAAGAGCTGGAGATTAAGAGGGAGGAAGGAGGAGAGCCAGACGGAGACGATGAGTGAGGAGAAAACAAACTGACGGCACATAAAAGGAGGAGAAAGAGACCAAAAATAGTGTAAGAGAGAGAGAGAGCTATGCAGAGGATGTGGTAGGATTCTCTACCTGATGGGTTGGTCAGCCAGTTTGTACTTCCTGGATCCAATCTATTATTCATACGCTAGATACAGAGAAGGACACAACGCAGCCGCCCTCAATATCATTACCGGTGTGTGTGTGGTGGATGTAGTGGAGGAAAAAGTAGCTCAAAGTCCAAGGTTTCATATAAATCCTTGATACCTAAATTATTCATTCAGATGACTGGAATTAGCATCAAACGAAAAGGGCTGGCTTACCCAAATGAGAGAAATGCTGAATGTCCTGCCATATACTGAAGCTAGTTTGGGTTTCATTGGGTTCAACTCCCTACACTTCACCTCATTTTCTAAGCAGGTGAAACATAAAATCAACTATGTACGTGCAATACAGCATAGAGAGGCATCACCACTTATTCCCCCTTCACATTTGTCTGAATACAGTGTTGCTCACAGCAGTGAAAAACTCTACAAAACTGACGGTAAAATGTGGAAACTGACAGAAAGCATCATTCACAGCAAGATCTATGGGTTATACTTCAGTAACTGAGACAATTTCTGCAAAGAAAGCTCCTGGAATTTCCTTCTGAAAAGTCATCTTCTGACACTGTATTGTATTGCATTGTGATGGAGGCAGAAATCCCATGGATGAAGAGAGGAAAACAAACAAATTCCAAACTGCTGTATTTGCATGTAAAGATACCACCTACATCCTGAGATATTGTCAACCTTGAAAAGTATATGATATATCACACTAAGATTTCACACACATTCTTCATGTTGTAAAAAGTTCTGGCAAATCAGAGATGGTCAAGCAGATATTTGATTATTTGATGTGAAATGACCCATAGGAAAGTGAGCAATTAGCTAAAACCAAGTAGTAAATGTGTGCTTTTTGCAATAATCAGGATGAAAAACAGACCCAGCAAGTGTGATCTCCTCCGGCAGGTTGTTGCAGTCTTGGAAACCTGACAGCAAAAGCGTGGTCACCTTTTTAGTCTGCAACAAGGGCAGCCAAGAGGATCACAGATTGCACAAGAGCTCATAAAAGACAGGCAAAAAGAACCTTAGAATAATCCAACAGAGAAAGCTTGTACAATAGTTTCAGTGTCTCTAAAATAAGAATTAGTGAAGTCCTTCTAAGTTGACTACTAAAGAAGTCCATTGATTATAATCCAGGCTGATATCAAATAATACTTTTAGATTATTTGGAGATAGATCTTTTTGAAAACCACTGAGATGTAGCACCAAATAAGGGGGGCAGTCGTACTGGAGATGATCTTGTTACAACATGATGTTGTGCTAGAAAAGATTGGGTCCCGGTATTAATTTGGATATAACATTCTTCTATACTGAGCACAACCATCCCCCTCATGGCAACGGCACTCCCTAACACCAAAGCCTCCTTCATCAGGACTATACCTCCAGCCACTCCACAAAAATTTGACCCAACCTCCAAACTCCAAAGCTCCCAATGACATTAACTTACTTGTGACGCACCTTAACAATCCTGATCCACAGAGATCCCATCCTGCAACCCTTGCTTGTCTCACTGAAATGAAGCTTTTTTTCCAAACAGTGCGAATTATGTCTCTGAACGTAGCCTGGGTTCTGCATGAAAAAGCATGATGGTTTTGATTTGCAATTTGGACGTGTCAAACATTTATACCACTACACAGTTAGTCTATCAGTTTAACCCCTGTGACTCGTCAAAGAGACACAACAGATGAAGAATTAATACAAAAAAGGGGAGAAAAATGTGACCTAACTAGAAAGAGACAACAAATGAGACATTATGTGTTTGTCAGGGTGACGAAATGACTGGACAAGGTCTTACCCATGCAGTTATTTATTCTACCAGCAGAGAAACAACCTGTCGTCAAACCTGCCACAAGTCTATGTTCGTGTAAATAAAGAGCTGACACTGTCATCTGCCAAAAGGTCAAGGTGTTTCTGTATGTGCCTGTGGTGGATGAGCATTTATTCACTGCATTCCTGTGTACACATGTCCATCCGTCAGACGGTGAGACACAAACAGGCTTTAAAGCAACACAGAGGTTATAAATAATATATGAAGCTCATCCTCTGTTTTGGTGGACACTTTGATCTGTAGCCTTACGCTATCATGAGTGGTACATTTTTAGCATATGTGGCTCCAACTGGGAACTGAAGCCAGTAACTTAACACACTCCAACCTAAAAGACGCAATCACAGACAGATTCCACTGGAAAAATTTAAAGGAAATTCCAACTGTCTTCACGCTGTCAAAGTTAACTTGACTGTGAGACAAACGTCTGCATCCAGATTTATTTAGACTGGCTGGTAAAAACTCGAATAGCCGAATGACAGGCGCACATTCTTTCAGGGCGGAATCCTCATATAGTATTGTATACTGTAGCCGTAGGATGATGTCATTTTCCAAGATCGGCTGAAAGGTAAAAATGACAGCATCAATAACAACAATTTATCATTGGCTGCAGCCCATGCACGAAAAGAAAATGACATCTGAGCTGCAGAAATATGTTGTACTGCTCTATCAAACAGCATGATACTTTGGCCATTGGCCATGAATTAGCTCATGGTCTATATTTCTCACAACTTTAGAATTTCTCCTTGGAAAAAGCTGTCCTCACTAAAAGTTAACCTTGAAAAAAACTTCTCTTACTGCATTAACATCCTTTAGATTTAGGTTGAAGAAAAATTAAAGATGTGGTTAAAATAGAGGGAATTTGGTCACGATAACAAACAGAGCTTAGAGTTATGAGGTCAAAGTAAAACGTAACACTTTCATTCATTAAACCTTCATTTAAATCTCGTGGCATTATTGAGGGCAATCTGTCATTTGCAATTACATTGCGAGCACAGCAGAATAAAAGGCAACAATCAACAAGACAAAGAAAGGAACGTAGTTAAAACAGGAAAGGTGGCCTCCTATTTTGAAGTCCAATGTTTCGTTGACTTGTCCATCCACCCCAACCTCCTCCTTGTGCTAACTTAAAGACTGTAACTACATCACATCTCCCTTTGAGCCTGACATAATAACTACAGCCCCTAAAGGGCACTGCCACAATAAAATATAACTATGCGTCCTGATGAGATGCCTACAAAAATGACCAATGGACTTGTTTTGATGGGAGGACAAAATAATAAATAGTCAAAAATGTCATAATGATATTTATCAATGCACCCCTTTATTTGATAAGCTCTATTAAACTACTTCTAAATTATTTTACAACATCTATAACAATGCCATATCTCGCATGTATTTACAACCTTGTTTATCAAAAATTACATTTCTATATAACTATTTGGAATCCTCATTTATGTTTTTAAAGGTCTAGAAGGAAAGGCTTTTACTCTGAAACAGCCACAGAGTCTGTATTACAAGGTACCAGTGGAGCAAGGAGGCAAAACTCAGCTACAGGACTTTCACTCGCTGTTTGGTTAGGTTTAGGCACAAAAACTACATATTTAGGTTTAGGAAAATATCATGGTTTCAGTCAAAATACAGCCCTTTCACTTCATGTTTGAAGCTTCTCCTCCATTTTCTGTGTTACTTCCATCACATATAATGTGTGATTGGTTGGCTGGAAAGGAACAACATTAAAACAATGAAATAACTGGCAAAGATATGTTGATTTGAACCTTGAGAGGCTGGGTTGAGCATTTAATAGTCAAAATGAAGATTAAGGTTCACATCTCCATTGACAACATGAAATCTTCTCTTCAACTATTTGATTTCCCTTTCAACTGCAGTATTGTACTATATTTGTACTTATGTCCATTATAGATGAGATCCTTGTGCAATGTCACATTGTCTTGGAAATAACAATATGGACATATCTCTTAAATTTTACATCCCTACTATGATTTAAAATAATTTTTAAAAGATAATATATGAACAAGTTATATCACAAATAAATAACTGAGCTGGGAGAAGGTAAAAAATATTAAAACGTACATTATAATACCATCTCGACCTTGTTGTGTGCAGTGCTTTTCAGAGCTGTGAGAGCAATCATAGCTTGATTCTTTTGTACTGCCCAAGTTCATGCTTCTGGCAAAATTATCACCTTGTACAGCTCCACTTTTCTCTGCTACAAAAAGAATCATGATAAAGTAAGGGACAGGACATTCTCTCCTCTGTGACTCATACAAATTATTCTGTTTTTGTCAGAATTGCATCTTTTAAGGTCATTGTCATCGAGCATTTGCAATATCTGTTTCTGCCTGAATGCGGTCTCCTGGCTCAGGACAGTCCTTTCCTAAATATTGTCAGAGTGTAGGCAGATTTAATTAAGAAATAACTGTGCATTTGGAACAAAGTTGAGCATTTGCCTGCCTAATGGCCGCCTTGTTGCTTTGCCTGCTTCTCTGTTTCCTGCTGATGTCAGTGTATTTCAGGAAAAATGGTTCTTTAAAGGTCTGATTAGGCAGCTGCCATCAATAACCATTATATTAGATGACCAAGGAAAATGGGCTACCTGGCAAGAATAGACCCACTTCAAATTCTCCATCTGGCTTCCAGCTCGTCTCATCAATTGTTATCGCTACTCTCTGTCCTCTCTGTCCACAGTCTTACCTCTGCTACATGACTTCATTACTTTAGAGCAACCTTGCCATTAACCTCATTCGATTGCTGATATTACAGTAAGCAGGAACTTAAAAGCTTGCACACACACTACCATTAGACTCAATGACTTTCAAGGTCTTGTTTAGTCGAAATCAAGAACTCTGACTTTTATGGTGGGTCACGTCCTGATGCTTCTTCTTGTAAAGGAACCAGAGTGAACTCACTTCTGTTCAAACTGCTGCTCCAGTGTCTTGTTGCATACTGATGAATTTTGTTGCTGGGTTTGATTAACATGAAAAATAGTAGAATTAGAAAAGAATAATAGTATAAGTGCTTTATAAGAACATCCATAGATTTACTAGAACATTTAAAAAGAGCCTGGGTCTCTGAGAAACCTGTTAAATATTTATGAGTTGAGAATTTATGAGTATGAGAATTTAATTTCTGAACTTTTTGTGACGAGATAATGAAATTCTATTGGTTAATTTTTTACCCTAAGTGAAACTATTTACAGTCAAGCTTAAAAACTTGAGAAAAAGTAAGATAAAAAGACAAATTATGGCCGCACAGCATCTGACATTAATTAATAGTTAATTAGGATTGAATCCTATTACTGACAGATTTGCAGGAGATTAAAGTTACTGTCAGTCCAGTGAAAAACTGAGCCGTCTCCATCTGTTTTTGTGTCTATCACTGGCTCCTTCGCTGTGTCCTACATGTTGGGGGATTATTTTGGGGCTCGTGGGAGTCAGAATGTCTAGGAGGGCAGTGTGCTAATGACATTCACACCTCTGCCCAGTTTCACATCTCCATCACGGCGACTACTGGACACCTGACTCCAACCCATGCCCTGTCAGAATATCTGAGCGGCACCGCAGGGATGATCCTGAAAACAGTGTCAGTCCAGAGCGATCGTATGTCAGAGTGAAACAACCTGCAAACATGTACTTATTATAGTTTTGGATCTGCCCAGCAACAAGTGGAATGGCCTACTAGACAGCCTTGAAGGGTTAAAGTAAATAACGGGGTATTCATTAGGGTGTCAGGGGAGAACTGGGTTACCAGATAATGTATTCTCTGTCACTGACCTATAGGACACCTGGGTCAACAGTATCTAGGCTCATTTCTTTAAGGTAAACTATAAACTATTAACAGACTGATTGATGGAAAGATAATTAATCTTCAGCTGTTGAACGAAATATCACAAATTTGGAGGTTGCAGCCTCTTATACATGAAGATTCATGTTTGTCTTTGTTTTAAAAGAAAGTAATTTAAGACTGAAATAGGAATTTGGGGGTCTGTTGTTGGGACAAAGCAAGCATTTTAAGATGCCATGTTGAGTTCTGGTTACTGATAGTTGGGCAAGGACTGCAGCATGACCGATATATCAGTTGGCTAATATTTTTGGCTGATATCGACCCTCATTGATATATCTATATGGGTGTACATGTTCTCAGGTATACAGTGATATGAAAGCTTTCTTTTACATGACATAATGTAAAAAGAGATGCTTAGGGTAATTTAGTAACAGGGTCATCACATAGTTCATCCAGGAGAGCAGCTCCGACTCCACTGTTTACAATAATTTAATTAAGTCAAATCAAGTTCATTTATATTTAAAACAACTTGAGTTGACCAAAGTGCTGTGCATGTTATCCATTGGGCAGCAACAAAAGTATGTGCAAAAGCCAAACAGGATGCAAATTTATAAAATCAATTTGTAACAAACAAAATACAAAAATGATAACAACTTGAAAGATTAAATTCGTAGATTAAATACAATCAAAATCCAAAAAACTAAGACCAATTAAAATATCAAAAGACACAAAAAGTATGTATATCTTGAGAGTTTTCTTAAAATATCTGTTTCTATGGCAATTCCAAAGATTAGGAGCGGCTACTGCAAAACCTCGATCTCCATCAGCACTGTATGCAGCACATACAGCAGAGCAGATGGTGGTGTGGAGTCAAGCTTTGTCTTCACGGTAAGTTGCCAGCTACTTTATGAAGCACATTGCTCATTTTCCTCTTTCAATATATTTCTAACTCTACATCAATATCAGCCAATATATTGACATTAGAAGTTCTGACTCCCTAAAATCAGTATCGGCCAAAAATCTAGGTTCTAAAAAAATACAAAGACAACAGAATATGAGTGATTTTTCCTGTATTCCAAGAATAAAAAATACTACAGTGATTCATAAGGCACGGTCATGTTATCAAAAGCCAAATAACAGATAATAGTCTTTCATTCTTTTTTTTTTTTGTCAGAGTTGGTACACAGAGATGAAGGCAGAAAAAAGGGGCTTCCTGAGGTGTTCCTGTTTATCTGCTATCGCCACCTCAGCCATGAGCATATATTAGACACACAAAACCAATACTGCCATGAATTATATATTACTGCATGACTCATCATCAGCTCGCCAGGCTAATGGCAACAGAAAAAAACAGACCAAACACTTTGAACCAGACTGTGCGAGATACACAACAAGACAGCAACAAAGCAGAAGAGCACTGCAGTCAGATGAAGCTCCTATCACCTCTTTCTCCATTTCATTGTGAAAACTTGAAAAATGGAAAGAAAAAAGAGGAGAGAACATGATGAACTAAGGCGGAAATGAGGGAGGAAATGAGGAAAGTAGCACAGGAGGAGGCTGTTGTACACAAATCTGCCTCATCAGCTTCTTGGATCATTCAGAACTGCCAGTTTAATAAAGTGTGAAAAGGCTCATTTTGTTGCCACTGAATCATAAGATATTCTAGATGGAGAGAAGTGAGTGAACAGCTGGTAAATCATTTATCAACAGAACTAAAAGTATATTTTATTGAGATATTTTATCCGCCAAAGCGATCTTGATGTCTGCCTCGAGCTTACTGAGATCTCCACAAAGACACAGTTGTGGTCAGTGGAACATCATGCATGTGGGAATGTTTGCTTTAGTTTGACTTCTATAAGAAGGTTTACAGGCGTAAAACAACATAGCCTGGGATTTTAGCATCTTAAACTGGTGTTATTAGCTATAGCTATTAGATGAGATGCCTCAGTAATTAATCCTGTCTATTAAGAGTTCCATTGCAAGCAATGGCAGCAAGTCATTTAACGTATCACAACAAAAAGTACTTGATCATGTGATTAGCCTCGATGACTTCTGACACACGCCATTCATTAAAGCCCATCATTGATGTCAGCCAGTACATTTATGAGTCCTTGTTATGAGGCATAAATTTGTGGGAAATCAGTATATTTCACCCTGAAAAGATTAAAGCAAAGCTGACTGGTGGGAAAGCAATGACGAGTTAGAGATTCAACATATTTAATGGATCATTAGCCAGAGAATGAAGGACAGAAACATATTAGTGTGACTCAAATGTTGTGGTGTCTGTGAAAGATGGTGACAGTGAAAATTATGGCTCGGTCATTGGCTGTTTAACTGAAGTGCTTTGTTTACTTCCTCGTGAGTTTTGGAAAAGTTGAGGAGGTTTTGGGTTTTGGTGAGTGCTTTCTGCAGTCATAATGATCTGGCCACCACTTTGGCTCTGCACCCAGAAAACACAGCATCTAGGCATGTTTTTCATTAGCAAGCATCCTTTCATAGTCTACACAAAACATTCAGTGCTTGGATATTAACTCTACTAACTTTAATACTGTAAAATGTCCCGTATCACGGACTATGTATTAAAATTGTCTTCAAATAAGTATTACCTGATCTCCCAAACATAAAAACTGATCTCAAAAAACAGTATCAGTAAATCTGCAACGACAAGAGCTGAAAAATGAAGATAACACAGTTACAACTACAGTTCCTCAAATGATCACTAGAGGCCGGTTCCAAAAGCCAGTCAATTTCCATAGACGTCCATGTTAAAATGCTCCTTAAAGCAGAAATAAACATGTTTGCAGTCTGGAACAAGCAATTGTTTTTGGTCTCTGTAGCTAAATTCGCCATTCATGACAGCTGTGCAGGGCTGAAATGTTACACAACTCACCTGTTTGAATTGCATTAACCCTTAAAGGTTGTGTATAATTGAAGGTGTGGTTGCTTTGAATGATGCTGGCTGCTGTCTTAAGACCACTGTTGCTCCACATCTTTGCGGACTTTCGGATTAGCGGTTAATTAGATGGACTCAGGAAATGCCAAGATGGTGACAGCTGGAGCTACAACACCTAATGGCAATGTCACAGTGGGTTCATCCTTCTTTATATGCAGTTATGCAGGTTCTAATTATCAGTGCCAGCTGTCTTTTGTTTAAGAGAGTAGATCTCAAGTGACAAATTAAAGTGGTGAAAGCTGTATGAATCAATAAAATAATCTTAATTTTACCTGCACAACCAAGTCAGGCACTTTTAATCTTGTGATCAATTATTACTTACAATGTCTTAAAAGACTCACGCCAATAAAAACAATTATAAACAAAAAACAAAACTGATTTCCCAAATATCAAAACTGAGCTTAGAAAACAGTATCATGAAGAAAACAGTTTGAGGACTGCAGTTCATGCAATAGCCACTAGAGGCTTTGTTTGTTTGTGTTGTTTTTAGCCTTGTTAACATGCCCAGTATTTTTTACACACTAGAAGACTGTGTTGTTTACAGTCTTTAATCAGACTCATAGATGAGCTGGTATGCATGAGCTGCAGCAAGTGTAGAGAGGTGGGACTTCACAGATCTGCACATTCGAAAGAAAGCATTGCTACATCTAAGCCATTTTAAGGCACAAAGGGACTTTTTTTAAATGAGAGAAAACTTCTAAATATGTAACTTCGACACACAGAGATGAGTTTTTAGGGGTTTAATCAATGACCAGAGGGCCTTTAATCAAATGCAGACTTAGTTGTTTGCATTAGTGCCATATATTATTGTTCTTTATGGGATTTAGCCAAAGAAGTCTCCACACACATCACATCCTATTGGCAAACAGAGAGACGTCTTTGTGCTGTGGTTCAAATGTACAATTAGACTTGTTCCGCTTTCGAAGATCAGGAGACCATAGCAACTGTGGTCAGGCATCCCTCCTGCCTTCCTACACTGTTGCTACATGACAACCAGAGCGCAGCCGAACCAATGAAACTACAGAGCGATTCTGTAAGCCAACGAGGAGTCGTCTCCTTGGAGGCCTTGCTTCCGGCTGAAATGTGACTGATGAGGCTCGTGGGACAGAACGTTTAAATGTTTTAATGCACATGCACACACTTATGGACTCTTTAATGGTCTTAATTGCTACAAGACAGCAGCGGTGGAAAATGTTACTGTGTGGCAGTGGATTAAACTGCATTTTCTTTCTTCAAAGTTTGACTCGGTGTTAAGGAAATAGTTATTTTTTTTCTCATAGCCCGAGGTGACATCTTGTAACTGCCTATTTAATCTAACAAATCTGTCCGACAAACCCCAAAAGAAGGGGAACTAACATAAAGGTACAAAAAGCAGCAAATCAAATTTAGGAACCAGAGATTGTTTGGGTTTTTTCATTAAATCCACATCTCAGGTGAATATTTTCCATTTCCAGATCCTGGTCATTCATAATGGAATCGAGCACAGATACAAACAAGACTTGTGTTTAGGAAGCTACATGAAGCAACGCTGCAAAAATCAAACAAACCAGCTCACAACATTCCCTCTCTAACAGTCCTGTCAGGTCGACTACTCACTCCGGAGGATGATTTGAGCGCGGCTGATCTTCTGCTGATCCTGGAGGAATCGGTGAACTCTTGCTGCAGCAGGCATGTCTGCAGATACCTCTGTGATGGGGCCCTTGGGGGATCCTTGTTGCACCGAACCGCTGGCAGCAGCAGTGAGAAAACACACAAGCAATCTGGTGGACTTCTGACCTCACTTTCCAGCCTTTTTCTAACTTTCCTCTGGCTCTTTTTTGTCACTTCCTGTGTCCAGCTCCACACGATTTTCCTTTTGTTTCTTACCTGCTTCTCAGTTCCCTTCCTATCTTACTTCCTTCAGTTCTTCTTCCAAAGTCTCTCCCTGTTGTCGTCCAACTGCAGTTTGATCCCAGAGACCATGAGCTCATCAAGAAATAGAAAAGTGGGGCAGTTGGGTATTTCGGGGGGAGGAGGGATCCTCTGATGCAAGTGCTGCCACGCGCTGTCATAAAATAACAAGCACATGCCACACTGATGTGGTGCATGGCTGGTGGGTGTTTTACCCCAAAATGTTTACATCACACTCCCACCCCCATGACCTCCAATAACAACCTTTCAGGCTGTTTCTATGGGATGGAGGATGAAATGTGTCTTTCTGTGCCTCCAGCTCTCTCAGGTTTCAGCCCTCCTCCCTCCCTCGTCGCAAAGGTTTCACACGACTGAGAGCCACATAGCGTGTTGCTGGCAGCAACAGTAAAAGACTGAAAATAAATGATGGTCCCCAGTTAGTAACTTTTCACATGTCTCTGTGGAGACAAGCTTCTGCCAAGTCTGAGAGCGGACGTCCAGACAAACAGACCGGAGGATTAGACTCAGCTCGACTGGCACGGGAGTATTGTACATAAATTCAGATTCAGGTATTTGGATCTCAAAATTAATATTTGGATACTACTAGGGCTGGACTCGAATATCCAAATATTCGGTTGTTACGGCAATATCCGAATATTACTTTTGAGATCCGAATATTCAGATCAAGCCCCCCCCGTCGGACGATTGGATTATTCGGCTAGTCCGTTTGTCTTCATCTCCCCCCCTGTCGGCCGATGTGGCACAATCCGAATATTCAGCATGTCCCTTCACCTCTGTCTCCCCACCCCTCCACCCCACCACCTACCCCACTCACTCGTCAGACGATCCAAATATTGGGATATTTGTTATTAATTGGGGCCGAATATCCGGAGCCCAGAAATTGCTATTCAGGCCAGCCCTAGACACTACCACAACGACAGATTATTCGAATATTCGGGTCCAGCCCTATCAATTTCAGAGACACCATATTAAACATTAATAGATTAACACAGTATAACAAAAAAGTTTCAAGCAAAGTAGAGATGGTCGACCAGAGACCAGTCCCATCTTCTGCATATATGGCACAGTTACAGTGCTGATCAGTCATAACACTAAAACCACCGACAGGATAACTGACTAACATTTATCATGTTGTAATAATGCAATGTTCTGCTGGGAACCTTGGCATTCACGTAGATGTTACTTTTGACACGTACCACCCACCTAAAGGTTGATGCAGTGACCTTCCACAGTAGGACAATGTGTAAAACTCTTCAGGAAAGACATGTGGAAGGACACAAAGAGACCAGACAACAACTGGGCCTCCAAACTATCCAGATCTTAATCCACTTGGAGTTCAGAAACTTTTCTTGGACACTTCCTTAGGTTTTCTGCCAACCTCTTAGTTGCTGTTACTTAAAGCACACAAGTGTGGAAAAATCATTAGATTAAAATCTCTGGATTCTACAGAGATCTACCTGATACTGATGGGCTGAATCAGCATTGTGTGTTTGGTACAGGCTTGAATGTATTGGACATTCATTTATATGTAAATTTTGCCCTCAGCCTTTAGAAATGTAATTATTTGAGGTTGATATTTTTTTTTCTGTTTAAATCACTTCACTCCAAGAAACTAACTCTACCAGTCATGTAAGAAACCGTCCTCTTTAAAGACATTAATGAGACGTCGCCTGCCCCACTCTTCTGTGAAATGTTGAAACTAGCAGGCAACAAACTGAACTATTTATAACTGCAATATTATACTGTATACTATATATACTACACTGTAACTGTACTGTAATACTATACACTGAATAGCATTTACTGTTGGTAAGACAAAACTGAAAGTGGCAGTATTTTTTGATATATTCTAAGCAAAATAACTGATTAACTGAATAAAAAATATCAATCAACAATAAAAATATAATAAATAAGCGATCACTGCATGATTCCAAGTGGCAGATGAGGTACTGATTCATAATATATACACTTTAGCTCAAACACATGCACACATAACTGGAGTACATTGGGCTATTAAAAGTATTCACCTAACATGTGCTGCTCATTTTGAGTATTTTCGTATTTCATGGTGTAGTTATATGCAGTAATACTGATTCAGCAGTAAGTGGACCTTCTACAAACATTAAAATAACTTGATTTGCAGTCAGATAATCTCCATTGTGTGGCTTCAAGCACCAGTTGGCTACACTTGTGTTAAATTAGGTGAGCCACTTTATATTGGGTGATATACATATACAATTACTTATTTTAGGTTTTTAATTCATTTACATTACTTTGCAGAAATCTGTTTTCACTTTGACAAGAAGGAATCTTCTTTTGTAAATGAAAAATATAAAAGCCAAGTTAAGTCAATGTTAAACTGCTAAATCTTTCAATGAACGGCAAATACTTTTCATATTCACTGCATATATGCAAGTAAAAACCACAAAACCCTGAAAAGTCTCAACAGCTGTGTGTGCAGTTGTGCATTTCCGCCAAAAGTACCATGAAAGCACACAGACAGAACAACAGATATAAACATTTATCTGCAGGGTTGCTGCACTTCATTCGTCCCCACCAACAGATGAGGCAACCATGCTGCTGCTGGACACATTCCTCCTGCAGCCTTTTCAAAACAAAGTGCTTTCATACTCGCTCACTTCCAGCGCAATGACACAGGTCAAGCCAGGACAGCGTTGTTTTTCTGACCCTCTATTCAACATGGCTATGTTTAAAAAAAAAAAAAAAACCTGCCGAGGAGGAAGAGGAAGGGGGAGGGAGGTGTGAGGATGGAGGATGAAACGCCGGAGGACGCCGGTGTTATCATCCTGTCAGCAATGTGAACCAAAAGTTGTTTAATATAATGAGAGAGAGTGTTTCCATCTCCAGCTGCTGTAGGTTTGTCCAGGTTTATAACTTTTTGTCTTTCTTCCCTACACAGACTCTCCTCCCTCCTGACATTAGAGGATTACTGACCCGACCACAACAGAGACAGAAGTCCTGTGACCGTCCCTCCCTCTCTTGATCCCGGCTCCACTTTAGCCTTTTTAGGAGAAAAAGACTAAAACAGATAAACAAAGCGTAGGTCTCTCCACTAGTCCATGCGTGAGCTCACGGTTCCAAATCTATGTCACATTATCACGAGTCAGACGAACACAATCCTCTCAGATCCGAGTCTAAACCAACCAATGAGGTCATGCAGTTGATTCCAGTGACAAGACCATGAGCAGTCAGCGGCAAACTGGTTAACATTAACAGCCCATCAACAAAGTGATGAGTGTTGGCCATTATTTTAAGTCCTAATAGATGCGCACACATACACACACTTTCCACTCGTCCCGTATCCACCGGCTTCCGTCACATGGAAACTATTCTCAGCTTTGTTCAATAGCTTACTCACACATTCCTCTGGGCCTCCGATGAGGAGACACACATCCCAGAATTCATTCACCTGCCAGAATTGTGAACCTCGTAAAATAACTCTAAAGGTGTGGAGACGCTCAGCTGTGTCAAGCAAACAGCAGCGACAAAGAAGCTGCACACTCCTCTGAATCCTTGTCAAACAGCGGAACGAGTCCAGATCTTTGGCTATTCGGGTCAAAGTGAACGTCAAAGACGAACATCAAAGCAGATGCAACTTCTCATTTGAAGAAGCATTTAATGATGGTAAGAAATCAACTTTGACCTTTCACTTTGGGTATTTTTATTTGTGTGTTTGTAGAGAATTTCTTTATTTTAGAGCGTTCAGAGGAAAAGTAACTGACTCACAACGTGGCTTCCACATGTGAGAAGGTACTACCATCAAATGATGCATATAGGCTTTAATGCATGAACTCAGGCATGGATCCTGTAACATGCTAATAGAAGATAATTGATATACTGCATATACACATGTGGACAAAATTGTTGATACCCCTCGGTTAATGAAAGAAAAACCCTTATAATGGTCACAGAAATAATTAGAATCTGACAAAAGTAATAATAAATAAAAATGTTATGAAAATTAACCAATGAAAATCATACATTGCTTTTGAACTGAAATTATTTTTAAAAATAAACTCATGAAACAGGCCTGGACAAAAATGATGGTACCCTTAACTTAATATTTTGTTGCACAACCTTTTGAGGCAATCACTGCAATCAAACCATTTCTGTAACTGTCAATGAGACTTCTGCACCTCTCAGCAGGTATTCTGGTCCACTCCTCATCAGCAGACTGCTCCAGTTGTCTCAGGTTTGAAGAGTTCCTTCTCCAGACGGCATGTTTCAGCTCCTTCCACAGATGTTCAATAGGATTTAGATCAGGGCTCATAGAAGGCCACTTCAAAATAGTCCAGTGTTTTACTCTTAGCCATTCTTGGCTGTTTTTAGCTGTGTGTTTTGGGTCATTATCCTATTGCAAGACCCATGACCTGCGACTGAGACCAAGCTTTCTGACACTGGGCAGCACATTTCTCTCTAGAATACCTTGATAGTCATGAGATTTCATTGTACCTGCACAGATTCAAGACACCCTGTGCCAGATGCAGCAAAGCAGCCCCAGAACATAACAGAGCCTCCTCCATGTTTCACAGTAGGGACAGTGTTCTTTTCTTGATATGCTTCATTTTTGCGTCTGTGAACATAGAGCTGATGTGCCAAAAAGTTCCAGTTTTGTCTCGTCTGTCCATAGGACATTCTCCCAGAAGCTTTGTGGCTTGTCAACATGCAGTTTAGCAAATTCCAGTCTGGCTTTTTTAGGATTTGTTTTCAACAATGGTGTCCTCCTTGGTCGTCTCCCATGAAGTCCACTTTGGCTCAAACAATGGTGGATGGTGCAATCTGACACTGATGTACCTTGACCTTGGAGTTCACCTTTAATGTCTTTAGAGGTTGTTCTGGGTTCTTTTGTTACCATTCGTATTATCTGTCTCTTCCATTTGTCATCAATATTCCTCCTGTGGCCACATCCAGGGAGGTTGGCTACAGTCCCATGGATCTTAAATTTCTGAATAATATGTGCAACTGTAGTCACAGGAACATCAAGCTGCTTGGAGATGGTCTTATAGCCTTTACCTTTAACATGCTTGTCTATCATTTTCTTTCTAATCTCCTGAGACAACTCTCTCCTTGGCTTCCTCTGGTCCATGTTTAGTGTGGTACACACCATGTCACCAAACAGCACAGTGACTACTGTAACCCTATAAATAGGCCGACTGACTGATTACAAGTTTGTAGACACCTGTGATGCTAATTAGAGGACACACCTTGATTGAACATGTCCCTATGGTCACATTATTTTCAGTCTTTTCTAGGGGTACCATCATTTTTGTCCAGACCTGTTTCATGAGTTTATTTTTTAAAATAATTCTGTTAAACCACGGTTCAAAAGCAATGTCCGATTTTCATTGGTTAATTTTCATAGAATTTTTATTTATTATTACTTTGTCAGAATCAAATTATTTCTGTGACCATTATAGGTTTTTCTTTCATTAACCGAGGGGTACCAACAATTTTGTCCACATGTGTATGCTGCCACAACAAAACCTTCTTTCTTTCTTTGTTTACAACGTTCTCAGCACTGTCTGCAGCACATATAGCAGAGTACACAGTTGAGCAGACAGTGATGCATAGTCAAGTGGTGTCTTCATGATAAAATGCTAACCAATTTGCTAAAAAAAAAAAAAAAATTTCTGAAAAGTGAATAAACAATGACCCCATCATTCATTTTCCCTTCTAAATATAAATCTAACATTCTATATATTGTATATATGTAAAGACTATCAGGCAATATATTGAGATGTGAAGTTTTTTACTTCCTGAAAACTGGTATTGGCCCAAAAAATTAGTATCCATCTGTAAAATCCCTCTCACGTAATAACCAGCTTCTTTATTTAAGTTCCCGAGCCAAAAATGTGTGCAAACTAGCTATGTGGAAATTGATTAATAGTTGCCAAAATCTGCCTACACTGAACGATGTAAAGAACAGAATAGCCTTGATGTGCTGTAACTTCTGCCTTTTGTTAAGTGATTTATAACTACAAAATTGTATTTCTTGTAAGGAACTGAGGCCATTGGTGAATAATCGCCCTGTTTCATCAACTGGATTAATTTAAAACTGATTGCTTTGCTGCTAAGATCAGTCTTAATCGTTTGAAATGTAATTTTTTAGCTTTAATTTTATACATGATTTTTCTTTCAGAGGTTGTTGATTCTTCGGGTTTTAATTCTGTTGTATGTTGTTTGTCTGTATTCATCGTTGTAGCTGCCTGTCTCGGTCAAAACACTCTTGAAAAAAGCTTTTCTTCTCTTTTATCTCAGTAAAGGTTGTTTTTTGTGTTGCCTTTGGTGTAAAATAAAAGTAATTCTGTCATCATATCATATCATATTTGTGCCCCAGCAAAAGACATTTGTTTATAGACTGAAAGCAAACAAAGGAAGTCAGGTTTGTGTCATGTGGAGGTTGGAATGGACAGAACACGGGAGAAATAAACATAACCATGTGTTTATTATTACCATCATGACAACGGCCCCAATAACTTTAAGAAAGTAGTACTTTTAACTCAAATCATAATTTTCCCTCAACTTGACAGTGTTTTTTGAGCCTAAATCTTACAAAATTGATGCTTTTATAGCAGATTTGTAACATATTTGGTAAACAGTTATGACTTGAAGACAGAATTTTTTTTGCATCTTTATAGAGGTGAGAATTGATGAACAAACAACATATTTTGCCATTTAATCTAGAAAACTCGCTGATAATGTGACATCTTTTATCCAATTCTTGTTAATCTGTTTTTTAATTTGTAATCTAAATTATTAATTTTGGTGTTAGCTTTAAAGTGTCAAGGTTTGGATGCCGGGCTGCACAGTGGTGTAGTGGTTAGCACTTTCGCCTTGCAGCGAGAAGATCCCTGGTTCGCGTCCCAGCTTTCCCGGGATCTTTCTGCCTGGAGTTTGCATGTTCTCCCTGTGCATGCGTGGGTTCTCTCCGGGTACTCCGGCTTCCTCCCACAGTCCAAAAATATGCTGAGGTTAATTGATCATTCTAAATTGCCCGTAGGTGTGAATGTGTGAGTGATTGTTTGTCTCTGTATGTAGCCCTGTGACAGACTGGTGACCTGTCTAGGGTGTCCCCTGCCTTCGCCCGAGTCAGCTGGGATAGGCTCCAGGCTCCAGCCTAATCTTTCCCTTTAATTATTTCTAATGTGTGAATGTTACTAAGAGGAAAGAGACGCAAGAGGAAGCTTCAGAGATGACGACTGGATCAGCAGCTCTGTATAAATCAGGCCTGTAAAGTGAGGACAACTGTAAATGCAAATGCAGCTGCATAAATGAGTCTCACTTGAAGAGCTTTAAGAATCGCTGCCATTACTGGACTCGTCCTGCACTTTGTCTTGTTCGAATTAACTGGCCAGAGCACAATTTATGTCTCCACTGATTAGCGAACGGCTTCTGTGGCGGGTAAACGTCGCCCAGATTTTATTTATTTCTAGAGTAGTGTAAAATAATTTTAGGTGAAAGCTGTGATAACCATTTTAAAGGACACTAAGATCTAAACAGTAATATCAATAACATTTGGAATATTACTGCTCAATAGTTTGTGCAATAGCAGCATCATTTGTATCATTTGTAGCATTTCATTTCATGTTCAATATTTCACATTCTCATTTCTCAGGTGTATTGTTTCAGCTTAATATATATTTTTTCATTATCATGTCTAATATTTCATTTTCATTTGCAACATTTTGATATTATGACATTTGTTATTATTTCATTTTTCAGGTGCAATACTCATTTCACTGTTTCATTATCATGTGTGATATTACCTATAACCTGTGTATAATTTAAGCATTATCGTATACTTTTCTATTTTTGGTGAATTGTAGTCTTTCTTAGATTATGTCATGTTTTCTGAGCAGTATGTGGCACCAGAATTTCTTGCGGGATTAATGAAGCACAATGCTATGCTATGTTATTATACTATGTTATGCCATGTTATGCTATCCTATGCTATGTTATGTTATGCTATGTTTTGCTATGCTATGTTCTTATGTTATGCTGTTACGTTGAGTTGTGCTATGCTATGTTATGCTATGTTATGTTATGTTATGGTGTTACTATGTTATGTGATGATTGCCATACGTTTGTCTGTAAGTCTGTCTGTGTGCAACATTACTCAAAAACAGACAAACGGATTTGGATGAAATTTTCAGGGAAGGTCAGAAATGACACAGGAACCACCTCATTGGATTTTGGCAGTGATGCGGCTTATAGTCTGAATCCACGGATTTGTTAAAGATTTCTGTATCATTGTGAGATAGCGGCACGGCGTCACTGCTATGTCAGCTACCTGCATCAATTCCTATTGCTTGCTACATATTTAGGTCATGCAATTTGGCATCCATACATAACGTACGCATGCATAACACACACCTGGGTTCAGTGCTAGGTCATTTTGTTTGTGGGTACATCTATATTAAATGGCCACATGCTATGTTGTCGAGATTTCTGATCATCAATAACTAAGAAAAAATAAGCTGCATTTCTGACAATGCCATATGGGGGAATGAACAGCCTTGGCGGAATACTGTACTTTCCGAGTGCTTTTGTTGTGTTGTGTTGTAATACTATCTTGTCTTAATATAAATCACATCTATCACATTATGTGCAAGTGAGACAACCACAAAACAAGCCAAATTGGCGTCACTTTCCATGTAGTTATTCCTGATATTCTTTATGTGGAGCATATAAATTCATGGCATTAAGCCACATGCACCACATCACAGCCAAGACATTAAAACGACCATTAAAGGCTTCCGCTGTATCGCTCACATATCAGCACATACAACACGTGTCTGTCTGAAATGACTGATGTGACTCTGGGTTTAAACCCCACCGACTGAGCGACGGAGGCTGAACCCCGAGTGTTGCGGAGGACCGTCGGGTCCACAGACGACCACGACTGGAAACAGGCGCCACTGAGAGCAGCTGTCAGGACAGAAATACAGAAGCCAAACAGTGGGGTGACAGAGGAAACCCTGCCACCTTCCTCTGGCTTCTGTATGCAGCTCAATGCACTGCTGAGAACAGGGAGGGAAGGAGGGCAGTGTGAGGAGAATGAGATGAGAGAGTGGAAAGATGGAAATGTTAAAGAAGACAGAAGGAAGAAGAGTCAAGGAGGGAGAAAATGTAGAGAGAAAATTAGAGGCGCGAAGGAAAGTGCCCGAGGCTGGAGGTTTGCTGTTTGTTAGCAGAGCTGTAGAGCAGTAAGACACATTAAAGCTGAAACTCAAAGTTATTTTAGTCTCTAAATATGTGCACAAGCAATTACACAACAAATACATGATGTATTAACATGAATCAGATAAACTGGAAACAATCTGATACGATTTCATTCAGCTGCAGTTTTGAACCAATTCAGATGCAATAGAAATTCAGATTTTTCCATATTACATATTTTTCCAAGTACAGCTGCACTGCATCGGTTTTTGTAAGTATAACTGTTTAAACAATTTAGTAAGGATTGGATAGCATGTCCACATCAAAAATCTGTATTTTTACCAACAGTAATTTGTTCTTGTAAAATTACACAGCTATACTGTACTTAAATCAGCAAAAAAATGTAACTGTTTCACAGAAATTATTCATTATTTTTTAAAATAATTTTTACAGTCTTTGAACATTACAGAATTCCTCTGTTTTTTAATAGATTTTATTATGGCACCCTTGACAAGGAATTTTGGACACGTGGAGTCATTTTTAATTCATTCTGAGGCATTTTGGATACATTTAAATTAACAATAGAAATTTAGATTAATTTTGGATAAGTTTCAAGTTAATTTGGACACATTTCAAGTATAACAGAAGAAATAACGAACATTCCGATATTTTGAAAACTTTTCAAGTAATTTAAAAGATATTTTAGGCAATTTTGGTCACCTATCAAGTAGTTTAGAAGAAATAGAGTAATTCTAGACAAATATTGAGCAATTCTCAACAATTTTGAGTCCTTATGCACACATTTTAAGTGATTTTGAAAGAAACTGATTCATTCTGAACAAGTCTCAAGTTATTTTGAACACATTTCAAGTAACCGAGAAGAAATTATTGGTATTTTGGACAAGTTTTCAGTCATTATGAAAACATTTCAAGCGATGGAGAAGAAATTGAGTAATTTTGGACAAATAGAGTTATTTTCAACAGGTGTGAGTCATTTTGGACACATTTCAAGTAATTTAAAAAAAATTTTGATTAATTTTGGACAAGTTCCATTTCATTCCAGACAAGTAAACTATCATTTTGGATACATATTAAAGTGATTTAGAAGACATTTTGAGTCACTTTGGATAAACATTGAGTCATGTAAGACAAGTTTTAAATAATTTAGCAGAAATGTCAAGTTATTTTGGACAAACTAAACATATTTCAAACTTCTCCTCCATCTTCCTGGTTAGCACCATCAGTCCCACTCTACCTAATATATTTTACATTTGTTGGTTGAAAAGGAATGATGGTAAAAATAAATGGCAAAGGAAAGTGTTGTTAGGAATTTTTTTTTTGCCACATAATAATTTGATGGATTTCACAAAAACTTTGTGTGTTTCTCAGATTCTTCTATTAGTTTTGAGTTTAGCGCCACATCTTTGCTGCAGGAACAGACACTTCATCATCATCAGTTCAGAATTCAGTGAATTTATTGCAACATAGCTGCATCCTAAATGTAGCTGCTTTTTGATTGGAGGTTTTAAGTGTTTTACTGTTGTTGTTTTTTTTAAAGAATTGAACTTTTCCCACAGATTTAATTGCTAGTAAAGAAAACAGCCATTACTGAGTCACCCTATTAAGTGTTGATGACAGTGTTTATTGTCGAGGAAACAAAGCGTGACCCCCACAGTTGTAAACAAACTGTCCACTGAGCTACATTTTTACTTTTATATGGTCAAATTCTTGATGAAAACTTTCTGGCACAACTTCCCTTCAGCTACGTTCGAACAAGTCCTTAAGTGGCTCCATATTTCCGACTCTCCAGCAAGTCTTTTTCTGCGACTTGCACGCAAACACGGCACACATGCCTGAGCACCATTAGCATAATGAGGCACATCGCTATCAGGTTAATTAGCGGATGGGATTAGAGTGCGATGAGAGGCATGACTCAGGGAGAGAGGTGGGGACGGCACAATGGAGGGGATGATGATGCGGGGCACCGAGGATCATGCGGAGCAGCATCTGGATGCCGGCGTCACAAAAAACATACAAGCCGGCTGCAATTAAAACCTCTGCTTCGTCTTTGTTGGACCAGAAAGAGGAGGAGGAGGGAGCTGAGGAGAGGATTTCTGCCTGGTAGCTGAAGATTAGCCTCCACTTTGAGAGCACAAGCACACTCTGAAGATCATCATGGGCAACAATGCTCTCCTCCTCCTCCCCTCTCAGCCCCTCCGGCAGACGGGAAAATGCAGATCCACAGTGCAGAGGATGGAGCTGTGTAATGGGGGTGTATCAGAAAACCAAGGTCATGGTGCACCGCTGAAGATACAGCCTGCAAATATTTGTGGCAAAATTAGACATATGCTGTGAATACTGAGTCCTTCCTGATGCTGTGAACCAGGAGGCTGTTCACTTTCATGCTTATGGTTGATTAAAAACGTAATAAATGATCCATAAATGTCAGATGTGACCACCAATCATGCGAAAAGCCATTAAAATTAACTTCTTTCTAAAATTAACATCTTGATTAAGACAAGTAGCAACTGCACCCTTGTATGTCTGTGGTGAGCTTCTGCGATGAATTAAGACATTTCAATCTAATTGTTGCTTCTGGTAAAACTATTTCCTTCACTTAAAAACATTTTTATTGTGGGCATATGTTCTTGTTTTTTTTTTGGAATAATATTGATCCCATGTGCTACAGCTTCCTGCCTCTGGGTGATTCATAACCACAAGTTAATTTGCTTCTCCTGCATGTAGTGTTAAATATGAAGACAGTTACTTCACTTCCAGCACTTTATAGGGCAAAATTACAGCAGCAGCAGCAGCTTCAGGTGAATGATATATTATGAGATATATGTAAATCCTTCAGAGCTCTGCTGCACAACTTCTGACCTTGTGTTGCTCTGTTCAAGCTTACCTCTTACAATCCCTACTGCTCCTTTATTTTCTGTCAGGGAACTTGAAATAAAGTTCATCTATTATTTTAGAGGCCGGAGTTAGAATAGTTGGATTTCTGGATATTTGATCAAAACAGGTTATATAGATTATATTCCAAACACAAAATGTGATGCTTATAGCTTTTTAAATTGAAATGGGGATACGACACCATTGACAGGTGATGAAAATGAAGCAAAACAAAAAATAAAAAAATGTATTCTTGAAAAAAAAAAAAATCTCCAAAATAACACTATTTGTCAGTGTAAAAGCAGAAAAAATCATTTGATTTTGAACTTTCTCACAGTCCTTGAACTACTCATCTTTGATGTGCCATTTGTTCGGAAAAATTAATGCAATCTAAGCTTTAAATCTGTTTTTCCCCATCAAAAATCACCCTATTTTACATGTGTTTGTGACCAATAGTCACATATCAGAAATCAGGGTCTTTTTGGATCAAAATTTTATTTTTATTTTGTCTTTCATTTATGATTTATGACGTCATAACTGAATGTTACTACACACACAAAAATAATTCATTTCTCTCTACCTCTAGTCATGGTTGTATTGTTTCCATAGAGTTGCAGGAAAAATGAGTCCAGAGTGACATTTCTGAAGCCCCAGAAGGAGTACTGCAAATGTTGCATATTTTACCTTTAACAAGATCATAAACTGCTATAAGTGTAAATAAGAGGTGAATAGAGGAGTCTAAACTATTTGTCAGTCTTCACCCAGTTACTGTTGCCATTGAGAAAAGAAATGAATGTGCAAGACTGTGCAAAAGACACTGTTTAGATTTGCAGTTTCATAGAGGAGGCGTCTGATCAAAACCAAATTCATTCTGCAGCATGACGAACCCAAACACTCCATAATCCTGCAACATGATCTCATGTCATCATAGAGTCAGTGTGAATAAAGAGACACTGAGAGAGCACTTAGAACAACTTACCAAATACCTTGAAAAGTAAATGTACCAGCGCTTGAGGGCAGTTTTAAAGGAAATGAACACTCACAGCAAACATTAATCTCATTTAGGTTATCCAGTTTGCTGCACTTTGCATGATGATAAGTGACAAATAGAAAATATTCACGCCATTAGTCCTGAAAACATTTTACTGTCTGAAACACTAGCACAGACCTTTTTGTTAGAAGATAAGATGAGATGTACTTTATCGTCCCTGAGGGGAAGTTTGTCTCCGGTACGAGCGCCACACACAGCTGCACACAAAGGTAATTACATGATGTACACAACACAGGAAAGACACACACAATAGACAAATACACAACAGTAGGTACATGAACATGTTAAAATATTAAAATCAAATAGAACAAAATGAATAGTGCTACACGTTTAAGATGTTATTAAACAATTTGATGTACAACTGAGGGAGACTTTAGCCATTTATTGTACAGACACTTGAAGGGAGACGGGACATTAAAGGGGGAACAACATGCACCGAATTCGTAGATTCAGGATTCGTCGCCTCAGAACATGGAGCTCCTGATCGACCAGGTGAGCTACCTTGGGGCCCCTTCACACGATTGCTTTGATCAGCATGAAGCTGGAGACGGTTGCTTTTGCATTCAGTGCCTTACAGTGTCTTCAAAAGAAGTTCAGACCCAGAATATCAAATACAAGACGTGTCCCTCAGTAGAGTCTGAGCTCGTCTGATCACAGCTCTCATAGATGTAGTGGAAGGATGGTTTCATTGCTGTGTTCAACATGTTGACCACTGAAATCTGATCAAATCTTTATTATTGGCAACAAAAATGCAAATATAAAAGAAAAAAGAAGTTGATATTGAAAAATCTGGGATAACAGTATAATTTGCCTGGTATATCTACTGGTAATAAAGCACTGAGGTCTCAGTGTGATATAAACAACAAATTCTGTAAAAAAAAAAAAACAAATATTCAGCACTCCTTGGCACAATTGAGAGGCAATCAGGGACTCAGCTGCGACCAACAATCATGTGCCAAAAATTTGGGGATTTTTTTGGGCTGAACTGCAGGCTGTGTTTATACAAAGCAGACAGGAGGCAAGTTTGGAAACAAAGTAAAAATCTAATCTTTCTTATTTGTCACAAAAACGCAAATATTAAGGAAAAAGAAGCGGATATCAAAAAATCTGGGTTAAGGGTTTCACTTGCATGATCTATCCACTGGTGATAAAGCACTGAAACTTGTCTTTCAGTGTGGTATAAAGAATGCATTCGGTAAAAAACAAACATTCTGTGCTCCTTCGCACAATTGAGAGGCAATCAGTGATTCAGCTGCGACCAAGCAATCGGCAAATTTAGAGATTTTTTTGGTCTGAACTGCAGGCTGTGTTTACACAAAGCAGACAAGTTTGGAAACAAAGTGAAAACCTAATCAAATCTTTCTTAATCAAATCAAGTCAAATCCAGCCTTATTGTCATTTTGGTGTGCATACAGCAGCAGTGCAGGCAAGATGACAGAGCGTTTCTCCAGGATCCAATAACAATCAAGCAGTTAAGCTAAGATGCCAACACTGAAGCAGTCACACATCCACCCACCCTTCATCACAAGAATGCAAATACTAAAGAAAAAGAAGCTGATAGTAAAAAATCTTGGTTAATGATATTACTTGCACAGTCTATCCACTGGCGATAAGGCACTGAGGCTTGTGCTGAAGTGCGATACAAAAGCAGTCTGAGGGAGTCCTACCTGCATCCTGGGAGTTTAGCACCTCCAGTGCGTGCATCATGGCACTGGCAAATACGTTGGCGTCCTCCTTGCTGCCAAAGTTGAGGCCGTAGACCTGCCGGGCATCGCGCCACTGGTGGAAGGTCTGCGTGGCCTGGTTGTACTTCAGCCCCTTGGGAATGGCACAGTTTATCACCACCTGATGGATGAGACAGGAAACATTTGCCACAATTCCACATAAATGCCAAGTGAATCTGTAGCAATACTTTTAGATCGCCTCAAAAAAAACCAAAAAACATTGAGAACAAAGTGCAAATTTGGCTGGTCTCCATTATCCATTTTGAAATGAATAAAATGGACTGTGTGGCGTCGTCATAAGGTGGGTTTATAGGCTACATTATGCATGGCTGTAAAATTCAGAATCTGAAACAAAACCAAACACTAAAAAACTGCAAAGAAGAAAAAGAACTCAAACTATGTCTGTTTCCTGTATGAGAGAAAAATAGAGTGAAGTCTCCAGGGTTTTTTTTTTCCAATTAGGTGATTTTCGTGGTGTCTGGAGGCAAAGACAATGAAAGGAGAAGAAACAGCTGCATTTATTTTTTCAACAACTACCACAAGCGAGTCTACGAATATTTTTTTTTCAATTTTGCTGTTTCCACTTACTTATTTTCATGCAATATTTAAAAATGCACATAAAAGTCCATTATGGAAACATGGTTGGTGTTTAGAAAAGGGATGATTTGTGACCGAACCAGTAGACAAATGCCTTGCAAGCATAACCCAGTCCACCCACTATAGTTCTTTCTCTCAGGAGGCACCAGGAACATGTTGTCTGCTTGTTTCCTGTAGGGCTTAAACTGAGCTTAATCTGACAGAAAACAGTACTGTGAAATAGTTTTAGTGACAAGTTTCAAGGTTGTCCTGAGATTTATGGCTTAGCAGCGCAAACACAGACATAAAAACAGGAATTGTGGTCTCAATCTATCATTCTCGACTCCCCAAGTCCTGACAATAACTCTGTCTACCTGATGTTGAGCTCAAGAGCAGACAAAAACAGAGATAATTCAAAACAAACCGACAAACTCTTGAGTCTCATGCTATGTAAAATGTAATTTAACACAAAGTGACAACAAGGTGGTGCAATGGTTAGCACTGGAAGTTCTGCTGTTTGAACTTTCCTTGTGGAGTTTGCACGTCCTTCCTGTGCCCAGTTCTCCAGTTCCTTTGTTTTTTCGTCTTTTCGTTCGCCATGTAATGGACCTGCCAAGTGTGTTACCCACCTCTGGCCCAGTATCAGCTGAGACCCTCTGCAGGATAAAGCCAGTATAGCTAATGAATGGATGGGTGACAACACTGGGACAATGCAGCCTATTATGTAGTAAGAGGTCAGTTTTACCTGCTTGTAAAAATGTTTTATGATCCACTCATACTGTGTTCAAGGCGCTTTCGATGCTAACATCAGGGACTTTTAGTGTCTTGGGCGCACAGCCAAGCTACTCTTCTGTGAGTTATTGAGACGAATCAGGTGGTTCCCAAACTGACAACAACAAATTGTCCATCTCTAGACTTCTACTGTCCATCCTGCACATGCATAAGTCTTTTTAATTGAAGGATTTTAATCTGCTTCAGTGTATTTTTTTTTTTTGAAACACACAATATTTTGTGACTGTTCATTTGATACAGCTGAAATACCCCAAAAAGACGTGTAATGCGGTTTAATCTTATGATCAGTGCGTCGTCTCGTGTCGAAACTGATAAGAATTCAAAACATTTCCCAGCAGGGACCTGGTGGTTCAAAGCTTATCTTACTCTGTGGTTAGCAGAGATTTCTGGAACCTCCTGGTGAAAATTGGGGATTAAACTGTGCTGAGACAACTCCCCCCAAAAAGGTTAGATTTCCTCCAGAGGGCTCAATACTTATTTAGCCAATAAACAGCTCCGCAAGTCCTAATACCTGTAACCAATCTACTGGTTTATGGAAAACAAGGTGTAGAGCGAGTGCAGGCAAACTTTATTTTAACACGGAGAGAAATAATCTAGTGTCAGTTTCTGTGGTTATTATAATGTGTTGGTGGCAGGCGGGAAAGGAGTTATAATGTTGATGGACGGGGTAATACAACAAGCAGCAAGCAAATGTGAGAAGAAACTGAGTTCATGTAACTCTAGATGCTTATTGTAGATGGCAGTGAGTAAAACAAGCAAAGGAAATTTGCATCTTCAGGGTCTTTTCTGGCTCTGAATGGGCCTTTGGAGGGTTACTGTGCATGACAGTAAGTATGATCGATTCTTGTACAGTAAAGACAATGAGTCTATGCTACCTTACGTGACAAATCTGTGCATTTTCCTGCTACTTCTGGTAATTTGATAAACACAAATGTCTACTGTGGTTCAGGAAATGAAAAGGAAATGAAAGTCCAATAAAGAAAAGTGGTTAAAATTTGAATTGCCATCTTCATTCTAAATTACTATAATTTTGGTGCAGGTGGTATTCTTTGAGGTTAGCTAAAATCAATTTGAGGAGCCCCTTAAATTCCTGTATGCAGGACAAAAGCCCGATCTTATAACAACAGTACCACAATAACAAACAGTCTGAGGTGCAAATGAATCATTAAGGCAGCATTCACAAATATATGCAACAGAATTCAACGTTTCTCATTCATTCTTTTAATGGGGAGATATATATTATATGCCAATCTACATTATCGTGCATCCTGTCCAACACAAACAGACCAGTCCAGCCACTGACTTAAAATCTAAAATTCATTACTAACAAGAAATACTCTCTGGCAAGTGTAACTTTTAGTCCCGTGTTAGGAATTCATGATCAAAAGTAACCCAGTGATAACAAAAGCCTTGCCTCTGAATGGTCCAAGTTGCAGAATCCTTCATTAGATGCAGTAAAATTCACATGAGAACAGGGAAACAATGGGAAGAAGCTGTCTGGTGCAGTTGAACTAATTTTAACGACTGACTTTTTCTGAAGTTAAACTTGAAAGAAACACGTATCCTAAAATCCATACTACAATAAATGTGATCAGCGGCAGAATATTTCCACCTCTTTGGCCCACATATTTGGACATTTTTGTCTCATCTTTCACTGCAATATAAAGTTCTGCACTTCTGGGGAAACAACACAACCATTGCAAGAAGTAGAGTGAACTTAATAATGTCTTTTGTGCAGAACAACAAAGGTATATTGCCAGAAATCATAAAGACAGAAGGAAAGAAAGTAAAAACGTACTGATTATTTATTTTAAAGAAAATGAAAAAAACAGGAATCAACATGTACACTATTTTTCAAGTGTGAACAGGTGTTACCAAAACTGGAAATAAAATGGTAAAAATATTTCACTACTTAGATTTTTAATTTCTTTCCACATTTTTGTAATGTCTGGTCTGTGTAAAGAGAGCCTGCCTGCAGTTCAGCAAAAAAGTCCCTGATTTTTTTCTTATGTGCCTGTTGGCTGCAGCTGAGTCAACAATTGCTTCTCGGTTTAGCAGAGGAATGCAAAATGATTTAATTTTTTGTGAATTTTTAAATCAGACATATAGGAAAAACTGATTTTGATGAAATATTAAATTTTTAAGCTTGAATCTGGAGCTACAGAACTACACATCATGGACGATTAGTTCAAGGACTGTTGGAAAGTTTAAAATCTAATCATTTGTCCTGTGTTTACTAATTCTGGCTTTGATAAATGGTGTCATTTTGGTGATTTTTTTTCAGAAGATAGCATTCCTTTTAGCAGCTTTTGGCATTAAAAGAGTTAAAACAGATTGCAAAAAACACTGAAGAACAATTCCGGTTCTTTTGATTACTTCACTATGCTAAGTGGGAGTAAGAGATAATAAATATGCAGAAGGAATGTAGAGAGAGATGCAAATGGAGACTCAACCTGGAGTCAAACCTGGGATGTTACAGTTATGTGTCTAGACCACATGCTCCATTTAGTATCACAGCTCAGGTTTTTCCACCTCCTCACCCCTTGTCTTTATTAGCGACTAGCTTTTGGGTTGTTTGTGTTGCTCTCGTGCCCCCGGCTACTGTATTTGGCCATTATCTGCAGAGCGGCTTTTATCTGAGAATTCACCGAACGCCAGAGGAGACGAGAACGGAGGACGGATGTATCATGATTCATCCTCCTCCCTCCCGCAGCCTCGCCGGAGAACTCAGACAATGAGACAGAAAAAACTGAGGGATTGCTGAGGCGGCGTTCGCTGCCCCATGGGAGGGAATCACTCACATGCTGTCAACACAGTCTCATCGTGTCGTCGGGTGGTCCTCGTCTACTCATTAATATCTTCTGTCTCGACAGCCTCTTGGTAGATTGTGTGGTAACGTTTCTGCATTGATCAGAACTGAGGATGTACATGCAGCGCTCACCACTAAAGCTACACAGTGTGTTTGGGTAAAGCGGATATAGAGCAGCTGCACCTTGAAGCTTGAAAATACTATTTGCATTTTAAAGTCTGTTTGCTTCAGGAGGTTGTATTTGCAACTTAAAAAGTATGGAATCTGCCCAAACTTTTTGCACATACCTGTACCCAGAGCTGATGCTTGTGTGCTCTTGCGTTGTAGGAGCTTAGCAGCCAGCGAGATGTGCTTACAAGTACAGGATTAAGAGGAAAGTCCAGTCAAAAGAAGTTCAAGACAAAGGAACAAGGTCCAGCAGAGGGTCAGCTCGCATGTGTGCATACAAATACAAGTGATTGTGGTTTGCTCTGGTGTCTATTCTAGCTGCAGTAACATCTCACTTTCTTGTCAGTTTTCCTTCCAAAAATTTTGTTTCTTCGCACAACAGCAAACTTCTCACACAGTGTGAGGAAACGCTGTCTGTGTACTTTAACAAGCAGATGGTAACAAAACACACACTCATTTTTTTTTCTAAACTTTGCAACAGACTGGATGTGAGTCAGTTGCAAAGAGATGAAGCTGCAAATGTACAAAGATTCTCACAACATTTTATAAACTCCTGTACAGGAACTACAACATCAAGACCACCTGCTGGAAACAGGTCTGACCTGTCGTGGCATAGACACAGGACCTGTGGGGGTGACTGGTGGATCTTTTGGTTGGGTCATTGCCTTGTGCTCTTTGTTGTACTCCTCTTGAACGCAAAACAGTTAATTTTGGTGAATTTTTAAATCTGATATGATAAGAATAAGGTAATTTTGATAAAATATTACATATTTTAACTTAAATTTAGAATTACAGACCTATAGATCACAGATAATTACTTCAAGGACTGTCAGAAACCACAAAATCTAAAAATTTTCCATGTGCTTACTGTTACTGGCTCTTATAAATGCTGTCATTTTGGTGATTTTTTCATTTTTAAGGAGCGCTGAGGTGCATTTTCCTTTTGAGGGGGATGTGCTTGGTCTGCAAAAAAGTTTAGGTGGGGGATATGTGTCCAAGTAGCACCCCCATGATCACCAGATTAGAGATGTTGATGTGTAATTGTTTAAATTAAAAAAAAAAACTACACTAACAAATATAGCATAAGACAAAGGACATGCATGTCAGAAAATGTACTGTACATTAGCTGTACTACTTGGTTGTGCCACAAGGTGGATCCTCTTAATATGTAATGAGATTCTGCAGTTTGTCAGTGTTTAACACTTAAGTGACCGAAGCAGTTGCTTGCACTATGGGTAGTTCTCATGACAGTTCATGACAAAGTCTTCTGTGGTGATTAATGGCTTCCTTGCATATTGTAGATGAGTCCAAGTCCAATAGGGCAATGTTCCAAAAGCTGAGTGGTCTTGGTACCTGAGGCTCTTCTTCAGCAAATGGCATGCATCCGTCAGCATATTGAGTTATATTCACTGGACTTCATTCGTTTTAGGGCTGGCTCGAATACCAGTTTCGGTGCCGAATATAGGATCGGTGCATATCATATATCATAACGTCTGACGTCGGGCAAATTGATGAGACGAATACCGATCACGCGACAATGGGGGGATCCGAATATTTGGATCTCAAAATAAATATCTGGATACCACCGTCTCGACCGAATATTCAGGTCCAGCCCTAATTCGTTTAAATGATTTATTGATTTTTGACCAGTACTGCTGTTGACCATTGTTTAAGAAAACTGTTATAAATCTGCAGCCTATACAAAGTGTTTAGTTAAGTAGAAATTGCTAAGTATATCAAGTCATACATGAAACCAGTTGAAAACCTTGCATGTACAGGTTTAACTCTGTCTCGTCCACTGACCTGATGATCCTGGATCTTGCGTCCCACCACACGGAAAGCGTTGTTGCCCGTATGGTGGTAAATGTGGACTCTGCTGAAGCCCGTGGAGCCGCCGGCTGGGACCCACTTCTTGTTGGCATCGTCGTACACCATGACAGCGGCTCGCGCCTGGCAGATACTCTGTTCACTGCAGGGAGACGAGACACAAAGACAGAAAATCACTATACGTATTTTACTAACAGAAAATCCCTCCCAGAAAACACAGTGTACTTTGGTTTACTGAGCAGCACTCGGAGCCAGTTAACAGTCGTTGATTTTTCCTGTTCTTCGTCCTTTGTTTTCTCCTTTGAAATAAGCCTTTCCGACAGAACGCATGTTGTATAAAAGCCGTAACAGCCTGAAGAATGTTCTGAACTGCAGCTTTATGGTCATGCAACAGGTATGTGGACAAGCCGACTGAGAGCTCCACTAAAGTTGCTGCTGTAATTAAAAAGACAGGGCAGCGTCTTTCCTCCGGTCAGCATGACCCTGCTACACACAAAAAAAGACAAACTGTAAAATGAAGGCCAATTAGTTTAACTACTGCAACATATTTCAGTGTCCCCTGCTACTCCAAAGGCCACAACCCGACCAACAGAATCTTCTATTTCATTTTTAATGACACTATTACTGGCAAATGCACATTTATTTGGAAACCATGGTGGCTTTTACTCTCAACTGAATCTTCTCCAAGTCTTTCTGAGAAAAGAAATTAAGTTTGCGGTGGTATTTTATCATGTTATCTGCGTCGCCACTGTGTTTGTGTGTCTTGTTTCAATCACGGTGAACACTGCCTCTGTAATGAAACACAGCACTCTGGGTCAACTAAACTAGTCATAATCATATTGTGTCTCATCGCTGCTGTGACTGATCAGTCTGAATAACAACCACAAACTGAAGTGGATTCATCTCAAATCTCAGCTCCTCAGATCCTTCCGGGTTCCTCAGTGACATTTTAAAAATCATCCAGTGTAGAATTTGCTTACAACACCACACACACACACACACACACACACACACACACACACACACACACACACACACACACACACACACACACACACACACACAGAACAACTCAATAGCTGAGTGGTTACAACACACAACAAATGGCACTGAGCAGTCGGCCTCAGGTTCATTTACCTAACGTTATAAAAACAGTACATGCACAAGAGTGAAAAATTAAAAGTGAGGAAGAGACAGATGGGAGATGAATAGGTGGAACCTCAAGACAACACAGAGAGAAGAATCACTTCTGGCATTTTTGTAGCTGCACCTGCCGCCACGACTAATCTAAAGGTCAGTAACCATCCTGTACTCAGCACCTGAGTTTTCTTACACTGAACAGTTTCTTTTTCTCTCATTTACTCCCTATTGAATACACTGTGTTTTTTATTTTATTTATCTCATTTTATTATAAAGGTCTTATTCAGTTATTTTCTAGTGAATAGATTCTTTTTGTTGATTTAGTTTTGGTCAACTGGTAAAATGTTTAAACCATCAGTTTAAAAAATAGTCAAATCTATTATATATATATATTATCTAAAATAATGACTGTACGCATCACTAAATTATTGCCCTTACACAGAATTTGGCGACATGATTACAATAGGGGATCCAGCACTTCTGTGTCTGGTGTTTAACCCTCTGAACCCCAAATCCTCTTACAGGTCTGAAAAACATCACCAAAATTACACCATTTATCAGAGCAAAAAACTGTAAAAACAGAAATAATCATTCGATTTTCAACTTTTCAACAGTTCTTGTACTACTTATTTGCGACGTGCTGTTTCGTCATTAAAATTAACCAAATCTAAGCTTAAGCTCATGATATTTCTGCAAAATTCCTTTCTCCTACATGACACATTCAAAATTTGCCAAAAAATGAATTTACTATAACCAAATGATGCTCCTCACCCCAACTGTGAAGTCATTAGTGACTCAGCTTCAACCAACAGTCACGTGACCAAAATTCATGGGCTTTTGGTTGAACTGCAGGCAGTGTTTACAGAGCAGATAGGAGGCAAATATGGAAACCAATTAAAAATGCATTACCAGTAATGAACTATCAATAGTACACAGTTGAGACTTGTTTCCAAATATTGGTAAGACTTGTGATCACTTTGAAAAATGTTGTACTTTATGTTCAGAGTAAAATTGTGACTCCAGTGGTTTATGATTGCACTTCCATATAGTTGGAGGACACATGAGACAAATTTTTTAAATGGTCAAACACTGCAAAAGCAGTAGAAGCTTAGTTCTACATTTCCCATCATGCCAATAGCACCAGTTCTTCAATCTGAGATAATGCTGATGACAACTTCATCACCTTTTCCAGAGCCAGTAAGGACAATAAACATTCTTTTACAGGCTTTGCAATGTTTGAAAAACTATGTAACGTGCTGTCACGTACCTCTGTGAGCACTGGACAGAGCATCTCCTACGACTATTACATATAACAGACAATGACAGAGTGGGACTCTGGTGAGAGAAGAGCACCTCAGTGACAGACATTTCTGTATGTCGCTGCCATCATTCACAATATGAATACAACTAAAGAAGGAGACAGAAACAGAAGGAGGAGAGATTGAGAAGCAGAAAGTGTAAAAATGGAGCAAGTGACAGGTGTAAATTGCTTGGGGAAATGGAAAAAAAAGTGTAAAAAGGGAGTGAAAAGAGCCAGGAGGGTAAAGTGATGAGAGGAGGACAGATCCACTTCCTCTGAGACACACACCCTGTGTTTTTTAAAGTGTATGTGTCGAAGTTAGAAGTGCATGAAAATGGAGACTCTGCACTGAGAAGTAAAACACTTTCCTGAATGTCAAGCGTGAACAGGTTAGACACACGGCAGCAAACGGTCTCCTGCACGTGCCGAAACTACTTAACATGCAACTCACTATGGGTTTGAAATAACTTGCTGCAGAAAAGAAAACAGAATCTTCTCGAGACAACTCTGAAACATGCATCCCCTGAGTGCATTGTGTTCTTACAAGTGCAAACTCAAGGACACACATTAAGAGCATGTATTCGTATGCACACCTCCGTTTCACAATAACTTTCACACCTCTGCTAACGTGCTTCAACATGGCAACAGAAGCCGCACTGTGTTAACACTCTGCAGCAGCTGATGAACATACAATATGACTGAATCTCAATTTTTTTCCCTTAAAATCACAAATCTCCCCCAAGCTGTGCTGAAAGTTACCACCTTAGTCCTTATCTTCCATCTGACTGGGAGCCAAAACAAACCAGAGCTGGTAATAGGGAGGAAAAGGGAAATGAAGGTAGAATAATTAATTCATGACTTGCTGCCCTGGCTGAGGATTTCTATATACTCTACAGGCAAATTATTAAACCTAACGTCTCTATTATACCAGGCGAATGGAACCAGATCCACTGATTTTCCCCAGAGCAGCTGCTACAGTGGTTACACATGAAGTTGTAGTGGAGGAAAATTCCCACTGTTTTATGCATATTGTACATAACAGAGTTTCCAGACCACACACGTCTTTAAAATTTAAGGTTTGCATCATTGTACGGAGTCAAATGTACATGTAATATGTGTAAGAAAACACTAAGATTTAGGGGGAAAGCAGACAAAAGTGAAAGAATTTTTGTTTTCACTGTTTGTTTGTCGAAGTGAAAGCTGTGAGTTTTCCACTTGGGCTGCACACTCAGACTCAGTGACATTTTCATACAAACTAGTAAATCAAACAGGGTCAGTACATGTAGCCACTATCAGCAGGCACTTAGGTTTGAAAAAGTTGTGTAATGTGCTTAATGAGTTTGTCAGTGGAAGGCGAGTAGTTCATAGTATGGTTCAAGCACTGGTTTTGTCAACCAGTTGGAGCAAACACACTGTACAACCTCACGGAGGAATAACAACAAGGCTTTTCTCTTTAATGTAATATAAGCACATCTATAAGGTTTGTTTACTTAATGGTCATTTAACTTGGAATTTATAGATTTCATTTCAGAGAAGCTAAGAACTTGTAAAGATGATGACTTTAAATCTTGTAACTTTAAAAGCTAAATCAATGCAGAGTGGGGAGGTCACTTAACTAACAAAGGCTACATTCACACTGATAATTTCTGTTTTAAAAACACAACTTTTACACACTACTTCAGGACTTCTAAAACAGAGACTTTTGGAAATTGTTTAGCATGTTTTAGTATTGAAACTCCAGTATTCAATCTAATTCGGGATAGGTAGAAACAGCGTTTTGGAAATGATGATGCAGACACACAGGCTCACTTTCTGATTGGGTTTTGCTGTCACTATGTTGGTTCCCTGATTTGTGAGACTCTTATCACATGCTGTTTTCGAAAGGAAAGCAAAGACATCAGCCTTCCATTTAGTTGACCAAAGACAACAAATCCAACAAACCCATCATCTTTTCTTATTCTCTACAAGTTATGCAACAAACCCTCTGCTTCTTCTTTACACAGGCATGCAAAATCCCAGTGCAAGCAAATGGACATTTAATATGAGCATACAGGTACTTTAGTATGGGCCAAGACTATACATTAAACATTATTAAAACACTTACCAAGGTTATGAAGAAACAAGACTATAATATAACCAGATGTCTCTGTGTGCACTGTTTGAAAGTTCAAACTCTTCAAAAAAAAAAAAAAAAAACTCTATTTGTTGTAATTTGAACGAAGCAGACACGATGGAAACTTGCTGTGTCTCTAAAACACGTTAAGTTAAATTAAACAGTGCAAACTAAGCTCTCGAATTCTGTCTACACTTACAAAAAGCCATTGGTTCCTGCCTAGGTTCAGTTAATGAATTTTACACTTTTAGGCTGAACCAGTTCACAACGGTTTGACCTCCGCAACATTAAAATCTAAAGTTAGGCAGCTTCCACAATGCTATGATATACATAAACTAGGGCTTCGACCAACCAGTCACATAAAATATGGTTAAAATGGGAACAAAATGTCAAACACAGCTTCTCAAAGCTAAAAGTGATTGATTTGCCTGACCAATAGTGTCTCATCTTAAAGAATAAATTGACCTTTTGGGAAATCCAGTTCTTTGCCTTCAAGCTAAAAGCTACATAAACAGACACTCGTATACTCGCATCGTATTATAGCCACCTACCAGTTAGCTTAGCTTAGCATAAAGACTGGAAACAGGGAAACACTTAGACTGTCTCTGCCCAGCTACACCCTCACTCTTCATATCTTCCATCTAGACATAAACAGAAATGTCTACACAGCAAGTTGTCATTTGTGTTTGCAGTAAACTTTTTGGCTTGTTGCTGATTATTTATCACCTCTGCAGAGACCAAAACACAGTTTCTCTTTTATTTCCGTGCCTTCAAAACTGCACACTGACTTTCTACAAGCTGCATAGATGCTGATGAACGTGTGTGTGCAGCAAACGTAAGGAAAAACTCTTTAAAGGAGCTTCAGTCTGTCTGATTTTACATCCCAGAACCTCCTCTGCAGACTGATGTGGGGCTGAGTGGCTCTGATTGCATGTAGCCATTCAAAAGAGGGGAGCACTTTAAACAATCATATCCCAGTGGTAAAAAATAATGATTGCGTTGCTGCATGCTTTGTTGATTGTGGTCACTTGGTTTGGTCAGATGGGATGTCAGCGTGCTCTCATAGCATGGAACAAACTGAAGTTTAGGACCATTGAGGAGACCACATCCTTCGTCTGCAGTAGTTTCAGTCACAAACTCGCACCACCCTGCGTCCCTGAGCAGTACTTGTGCATTTTTGTGTGGTGAACGTACAGCGGTTTGCATGTGTGGAGGGTGATTAGAAGTGCGTGATTCGGCTGAAGGCCCCCGACGCTCCACTTCCCTGTAACCGCTGTGAGCTAAAGAGCCGGAGGAACTCAAAGTGTGGTGAGAGGAAGAAAATGTGGAAACTAAAAGGACAAAAAAACAACATGAGACATGAAGAGAAAATCCCCTTAAAACATATCTGTGGAGCTGAGAGGGAAGCAGACACGACACAGCTGCTTTTCCCTTTTTGGTCCCATCTCTGTTACAGAACCACTGTGACATTTAGACTTTTTTCCCTGAGTCAGACAAGAAAAGAAACTGTAATTCTGTTTCATTTACATTAATGGGCACGTCATTAACATTCCTCAATGGGATTAGCGTGTACATGAGTCACCCTTTGTCTTTGCAGCTGCGGTTACAGTAAAACGTGGATTCCCTCTTGACATTTCGCAGCTTTGACTGGTGTAATCTTGTCCTGTTGACCCTCCTCATCTAGTTGTTAACCCTTCCACTAAACTCATCAGCTTCCCCTCTTCCCGTGTTTCCCTCCACCATGCCAGAACTACTACACATTCTGCATCTGTATGGTTTCAGAAATAATCTTTTTTCTTCTTATACTTTGGGGTTCTCTCCATTTTCCCCAAAAGGCTCACAGCTCAGGTCACCCAACAAAAAATGTGTCAAATTTCTGAGCTGTATATGAATCGTCTGCAGGCCGGTTAGAAAGGCATGTTACAAAATTGTACAGATTATTAGAGCAGGAAACTGTACAAACAGAAAATAGAGCCGAATTTTTCACCTTTCCGATGGTTCTTAAACACCTCATCTGTGACGAGCCATTCCTTTGGGAAAATTAACAAATTCTAAACTTAAAATTTAGACCTTTAATTCAAATTACATCCTAAATGTCTTATTTTCTAATTCTGTGCTTCTCTGCGCAGCCCTGAATTTAACAGTGACTCAGCTGAAACCAGCAATCATAAAGCAAAACTTTTCAGCTCAACTGCAAGCTGTCTATAGAACAAATTAGAAATGCAAGTATTTGAATATGTATGGTATGTAGAGCTCCCATTTTTTCGACTACGGATTAATACCTGTGAGGACTTGATGTTGGAAAAATAACTTTTGTTGTTTCTTTTTTAAAATTATTTATGGCATTATAACTTTGTTATATTGCACAAAAGACCCCTTTGAGTTCTCTCTGCTTCTAGTTATGGTTTCCATAGAGGTGCAGTACTTTATATTGAAATGAAAAGCAGTGAGTAAAAATATGACAGCAGATGATGTCCAGAACAGAGCAACCACTTATCTGAGCAAGAAACTGTAAGAACAGAAAATATCATCAGATGTTCACAATTCCGATGGTCCCTCAACTCCACATCTGTGACGCCGTTACTTCAAGAAAATTAAATAAATCCATCCTCAAAATTTGGATATTTAATTAAACTAAATTCTATTCTTTTCTTATTTTTTTAATTCTGTGCTCCTCTGCACAACCCTGAAGTGAACAGTGACTCAGCTGAAACCAATAATCACAAAGCAAATGTTTTTGACTTTTCAGATGAACTGCAGGCTGTGTACAGAACAAATTAGAAATGTGAGTAGTTAGTTACATATAGTATGCAATTCTATCATTTTTTTCAAGCATTTGTAACACCTGGGGGTACTATGAAAAATGTTGTACAAGTTGATTCAAGGTTTGTGCAATTTTTGTAAAATAAGCAATCAAATAAATGTAACTTTTGTTGTTTTTTTATGATTTATGGCATTGAAACTGAGTCATACTGGGTAAAAGACATTTTTAAGTTCAGTCTCCTTCTAGTCCTGGTTGTGCTGTTTAAACAGAGGTGCAGGTCTTTATATTGCAGCCAAAATGAGTCCACAGTCAGTAAAACTGTGAGCACAAAACGACCAGAAACTGCTTGGAGTTCAGAGAGTTAAGTCCAACTGCATTATGTCAAACACATAATACTTTGAAGGTCTTCATAGACTCGTCACACTTCTATGAGGCCGTTATTTTCCAGTTAAAAGGTCTCTAACAGAGCGGAAGGACACTCAGACACACATTCAGAGGACAAATGCGCAGATCTGACGAGAATAGGACCGGAGAACGGGAGAGGAGATGAGAATATTTTCATCTCCTTCATTAATGTTAATGAAGCTCTGAGTAAAGAACGGTTCTGACATCAAAGAGGAATGGAGCGGCTCCGGGGGGCTTCACCGCCGTGATGTCACATCCTGCCGGGGGTGGAGGATGGGCGGAGGGTGCAGGAGAGAAACATGAAAATGGGAGAATAAATGTCGACAGATTCTACTTATAGTGTCTCAGGTGGTTCTGCAGGTTCTGTGAATCTGAGCCAATGAGAATCACTGATGAGGCTCCTTCTGGCTCCTGGTTGTTGAACTAATCGATTACATGATTGATCAGTTTGGACCACAGCATGACTAAAAGTTCTCATTACCTGCTTGTTATTTTGCTACAGCATCATTCAGACAGATAAATCGTGGATCCTCATTTACATCCCCTGAACGCACCTTAACACTGCATCATACTACGGCTGGAAATTGTGACTAATTTCACTGCTTATAGGCCAAAATTATGTAACCAGCCCGACTGACTCGTCTAAAAATAGAAACAAACCAAAAAGGGGTAACTGAAATCTTATTCAACGTCTCTGCCAAACACAGTCGGACAAAACCAGGGGATGAATAACGAATTCATTCTTGTCATGCCAGCCTCACTGCTCCTTCTGCATATGTGGAGAATCGCTGTGGTATCACTGTGTTAAATCTTGTCACGGAGCAGACCAGACGCTGCCGGTTTCCTCCATACACGACATGATCTCATTAGATTTTACCGTAGATTGCTTAATATATTTGTTTAGAAATGAGGGGAAACTCATTTTCATCTTGCGTGTGCCAGTGAATTCATTATCTTAATTAGTGGCCTCAGTAGCATAACTGATCATCTCGACGTACAGAAATGATGGCAGCAGCTTGTTTTCTACTTGTTTTATGGACGTTGCAAATATTTTGTACTGAACATGCTGTTCAGAATGTAATAAAGGCTCCACGCTTAGATTGATGCAGAAGCTTCATCTGCCGGGCGACGGCTTCATGCTGCTGTAATATGTGACAGTAGCACTACCTTCATATGGCTTTGAGCTAAATACTAAGTATGCTAATATGCTAAAGTTTAGTAGGTACACTCTTGCATAAACCAAAGGATCTCTAATGTTGCTACATTTCATCCTGAGGGGGACTAATTTTGGTGGCATCCATCAAGTAGTTTCACTTAAAATCTCATTGTGGATGATTTAATACACTTTCATTTATGCATCTCCAGCCCAGTCTCCACAAAATTCTGTCCCTATACAACTGAACAGCATTTTGAATTGCACTTTGAGGAGGAAAAAGGTTGGTTTTGATTACATTTTTCACCTCAGACCTGATGGACAAGGGGGCCAGTTTGAAAAAGCCACAAAGTTTGCATTAGGAGATAGTAGGTGGAGACATAAGCCAGATTTTCCCCCAGAAGACAAGCGTTTGTGTCCTGTTATGGAGAATCATCATTCTCGGATTTTTCTGTCGCCATTTACTTTTGGTTTTCAGTCACTTTCTGTTCAGGTTGAGGCACCAAAACTGTTTACTGGTTATGTTTTGGAAAATGTCACGTTTTGGTGGACACTTTTGCACGTTAGAAGCTTGGTTACAGTTCAAGGTCTGTGAAGTTTAAAAAAACAACAATTCTTTCTGTTTTTACAGTTTCTGGTTCTGATAAATGGGGGTAAGTCAAATTCATGTGTTTTATACAAGGACTACCTAGATGTTTGTCTTTATATACAGCTGTTATCCTGTAGATGGATCTTCAGCTGGTGATTTTCTAGCAACAATGTAGTGTTTCCTCAGTCTTTCACCATATTTTCAGTCCTGCAGCCAGTCAAAGACAAAATCAAGAGCCTCTTGCCGTAAGTTTTACGTGAGAATCTGCTTTTGACAATGAAAATCTGAAACTGAAGACTTGTTTTTGTAATAACTAAGAATCTCATGCATTATCATCAAAAACTGTGTGTGCTGTGAGGGAATGGAGAGATTGAAAGGCTTCGCACCAAGATGACTTGGTTAGGGTGAGGAAAAATATCATGGTTTTGGCTACAATACAACCTGTTTACTACATATTTGAAGCTTTTCCTCCATTTTCTGGGTTACCAGGGTGACAAGTCCTGCCTCTACAATCCAGTCCAGCCCCATCTAAGACAACGCTGATTGGCTAAAAAGCAGCAACAGTGAAATAAATGGCATCGACAGACTGATTATACACATATTTGTTAATTCTTACAAACATAATCCAACAGAAAACGGTTTAGTTTTATAGGAATGTAATTTTGTGTAGACCACAAGTCCGATTGCAATCTGTTGTGATTTTGTGAGTTATATGACATTTATGGTTTGCAGGTCCAGCGGTTGGTAAAAAATGTATCTTGCAATTGCCAAAAACACCACGAAAAGAAGATCTTGTGCACTTCAGTGGTTTAGTAGCACCAACTGAAATTTAATCCAGTAACAACCATCCATAAACCTGCACAAACACTTGAATGAATCATATTCGAGACTCACTAGCAAGTCTCAGGTTTTGTCGTCTTTTGCGGCTCTAACTGATGCTGCTTTCTTTCCCATGCAGTTAGGATTTTTGCATGTTGTCTGTTATTTAATCAGAAGACTACATGCAGTAACTTGTCCTACTTTAAAACCGTTCTGATACCCGAGAACAGAAACATATTTACCTCATCTACAGTTACAATCTGATGAACCAAAACCAACCAACGTCATGTAACAAGCTGCGGAACGAGTTTACACAGTTCCTTGTATTTTTTTGAGTTGTCGATCGCTTTGATTAAAGCCCTTGTTTCCTTGACTAATTTTCCAAGTTACAGCTATGAGGATCATTACATTAAACTTGCATTGGTATTTTCTGGCCTTAACAGATGTAAAATCATTACAACTGTGAACATTTAACCGCTTACAGTCACTCAATCAGCTCTCAAAACAGAAAATCTAACAAAAAGGTGCCACAGCTACACAGTTCTTTGATTAACAGATTCATTAATAAGATGACTCACATCAGAGGAATACTTTCTTTCTCTGCTCTCTAAAATGCCTTCTTCAGTTTTGGCTCCAAACCAGCTGACAAGAAACTGACTCTCTGCTGTGAAAGGCCAGAGTCAGCTGTTTCCAAGCTGTGGGGAGGATGATAAATCCCGTGAAGCTGAAACTAAACTTGCAAGCTGAACCGTATAAATGTTAGGGAAAGCTCTTCCAAGCTCGGGTGTGGAACCCAGAGGGAGTCCCCCGCTATGGAAATGCACAAGAGGGGAAGAATAAAAGAAAGAAAGAAAGAAAGAAAGAAAGAAAGAAAGGCAAAGAGGTACAGTGGGATTGAGGATGACCTGGAGGTTTGTTAAGGAATGAGAGCAGCTGGTTTTAGATGGAAGGAAGACTTCAGGATGGAGGAGCTCTGGGGAGCATCGCGGCTACATCTGCATCCTTCCTGTTCCTCGCTCTGCAACCATGACTTCAACATTCAGTCGCACTTTCTTTTTTTTCCCCACTCAGTTTCTAACTTGCTGTACCACTAACTTGCCTTCCCGCCGCCTTCCTCGAATCATTTTTTCCCCCCTCATCTGTCTCTTTCTCCCTCCTTTTCTCTCTCATTAATCAGCCTTCACTTTATGGTGTGGTGGAGTTTGCAGAGAGCTTCCAGCCCATATGGAAGTGATCAGGAGTGAACAGGGAGGAAGAGCTGAGGCCCCACAGACAAGAGAAAGTCCCCGTTCAGCCGCCACCTGCAGGTATTCGGCAAGCATTTGCTATCACAGTAAATTAAGACATTCCAAAGTGGGCTCAGGAGACTCCAAGAGGGTTTTAAATGGTTCCAAAGAACATTTGAATCATTTAATTTTAGAATTTTCAATACATGGCCACGTTGATAATGCAGTTTCTCCCAATGCGCACTAAAAGCAATGAGATTTGATAGAAATTACACCAAGGTTTAGGATAAAAATGTAACAAATTCATTGCTAGAACTTTTGAATCTCTTTAAGATGAACAGTTATGATTATTTTTTTCAATTAAGTTTGATTTTAGTCCAGTTAGCGGTTAACAGAGAAGGTGCAATTTGTCTATTTTTTGGCAATTCTTTAAATAAGACACAGAAAAAAGTGATTTTGATGCAATATCAGCATTCTAACCTTAGATTTGGTTAAGTCTTCTGACAGAACAGCACATCACAGATGAGTAGTGTTGCTCAAGAACCATTGGAAAGTTCAAAATGCAGCAGTTCTTTCTGTTTTTACAGTTTCAGGCCTTGAAGAATGGGGTTAAGCCAAATTCATGCTTTTGATACAAGGACTACCTACATGTTTCTCTATTCATAGCTATTCTCCTCTTAACTTTTTAGCAACAATATAATGTTTCCCCTCAGGCTTTCACCATGTTTTCATCTATAAAATCCAGTCAAGGACATAATCAAGAACCTCTTGGAGTAAGTTTGAGATGTTTAGCTACTTTTATCTATGATAATCTGAAATAAAAGAAGATTCAAAAATGACTAAGAATCTCAAAGATAAATCTGTCCGTTATCACCGAAAACTGTGTTCTGTGAGGGAATGGAAACAGGTTTAGCAACAGTAGCTAATATTTTGTAATTATTCAGCATTTCAGGCAACCAAGCAACGTTGTCCCAGAGCTGCTTTTTGCTCAGCACTTGAAAACACCACAGAGCTCATCATGGCAACAGAGCAGCTACAGACAGATCTCAGCTTTTAGAAAGAACATAATGTTCTCGTCAGACACAAGTTGCATGTTGCTATGAACAGATGCTTCAAGGACGGAGGAGGCTCCAGGCAAAATTATTCTCTGTACACGACATACTTTTCTTTCTTCAGAAAACATACACAAGTCCCTTCTTCTGACTCAACTCACAGATTCAACACAAACAGAACTCAAACTTCCACTATTTCCCACTGAGCCCTTGTAGAGCACATTTAAGCCACACTGAATATTGTGGATGATCATCAACACCACTGACCAAAGATCACCATGTAACTGTGGTTAGTGGTGGAAACACTTCAATCAGTACAAAAATGTTTCATTACAGGATAAAGATGATCACTCAGAACCACTCTGTACTAATTTCCAGTGACCCTTCCTGCAAAAGGGACTCGAATCATAGCAGGAAAATGTCATCTAGCTGTGTGAGAGCATCTGTGTTAGTTCTGTTTCTATATTCATTCAAGTCTTCAGTGTGATTTGGTACCAGGATGTCTTCTCACTCTCACAAATAAATGTCAGATACAAATAGTGCTGAGACATGAATTGCACTTGCATCATTATTGCAGCATCAACGTGCACAATAAACCCATCACTAAAGACTGAAATACAGTCACGCAGGCAGGAGACATGAGTGACTGCTGTAATTTACTCTCGGATTAGTTGGTGGCATTTTAGAAGAAGAAAAGAAAAGTGAGGAAAATGTGGAGAGAGGATTGACCGACAGATCGGACTTGTTTTTACAGTGCATCGCAGAGAAGCTCGATCCTGTTTAGGTATGTGCAATTTAGAGATCAAGTCAACACAACTTTTCCTGCTTCAAGTTCAAGAACTGACTGTTTCTTCGCTGCTTTTATACCGAACCCCCTGACAGGTGCTGCTGTAAAAAGAAAATCAATGCTAGTAACTTCATCCGTCAATGGTTTTAATGTTATGGCTGATCTGTAAGTGTATTAGTGTTTAATTGGTGTGTTCAATAATAATGAATTACAGTTATTAGATACTAGAATAAATGAGCTGTTCTGTTTTATGAGCGTATGGTCTGTTATTGTAAATGTTGTTCAGGTTGTTACTTTCATAGTTTTGCGAAATTCTGTCAAATAAAGTCTGCCAGAAATCCCACCACGTTAAGCAGCTAAAATCAACTTCTGCAACAGTTTCAGAAATTGTGAAGTGAAAGTTTAGTTAATATAAAAGCATCGCAAGTGTTCAACATGGATAACAGAAGCTCACATTTAGCTCTGCCCTTTTTTTATCATACAAATCGGGTAACTTTTGTTCTTTTTAAGCAATAAGCAGCAACTATTTCCTGATTTCACAGAACTAAGAGTAACCACAGAAACTGTTCATTTGATTCTAACTTTTATTAGTCTGAGAATTTTCAGTCTACAGAACTGGGCCAGGCCATAAGAGACTACAAATATAACTAATCAGTGTGTTCAGCAGACAACAGCTGATCACTGATAACTTACTGACTCGAGTGCAGCCACACTGTCTTTATAGAAGAACCACAAACTGAGCTGTCAACCAAGAAACAACGCTGTGTTTTGCAAAAAAAAAAAAAAAAAAAAAACAGATTAAGAAAGAGACGCTGGATAAGAGAAGAATATCCAGATGAGTGAACACAGGAACTTGTTCATTATTTGCACATGTAGAGCCGCATGTCTGCATGGAGATGACCTCCTCACACACACAAACACACAATATGTTTGAGCCATGAGAAAATACCCTCTGCTGCTCACAAGTGTGACTCATCCACTCTAGCAGATGGTGGGAGAGAAAAGAGAAGGACCAGAGTGTGGCATGACGGCAATAAAAACACCTGAAGTGTGACAAAGAAGCCATCACCATGAGGAGCTATAAATAACCTGCGCAAGGAGAGTGTGTGTCTACGTGTGTGTGATATGTCAGGTAGAGACACACACATTCCCTGCAGCCAGACAAACAGCAACATGCAGAAATGGAGCGATGACGATGATTCCCGGCTCCGTTTCACCGTCTGGCCAATAACTTGAGCCGGATTCAATAAGGAGTTACACTTGTCATTTATATTCGGTACAGTGCTTTATCAGTCACAGTCTCAAAGGGCTTCACGACACCCACGCTGCCAAACTGTGACTAGACTGACAGCCTACAACATTAAATTATCAATAAGAAGCCGGAGAAAAAGCTCATTAAGCAGCACTGAAATAGAGGAAAACCTCGGGAGGGCATCACAGGGGGATTTACGGCTGCTATTACGTCTGGTTTGAAGCCAAAATAATCGAAGACGCATTCTTAGCTAAGAATACAGATCCACATATGTGTCTGTAACTTTAATATATGTGTAACATTATGTATTGTGCAATTGAGAAATCAGATGCAATTGAACAGCTGTTTAACGGCACTGATCTTGTTTATCACGTGGAAAACTGTCGTATCCTCAAATCTGTTATTACTATGAAGTAGCTCTACTTGTTAGGGCTGCAACTAGCAATTATTTCCACTGATAATTGGTTGTTTTGTCTATAAAATGTCAAGTCTGTCGATCAGTGTTTCCCAAAAATTTAATTAACATCCTAAATGTCTTTTTTTTTGTCCATAACCCAAAGATATTCAGTTACCCTCATAGAAGACCAAAGAAATTAGAAAATGTTCATATTTAAAAAGCTGGAATTAGAAAATTTTGATTTTTTTTTAACCTTTAAAAAAATACTCAAACTGACTAATCGATTGCAAAAATAGTTGGCGAATAACTTGATAGTTGACAAACGGTTGATTACAGCTCTATTGGTAATTATTTTAAACATTAGAAACAGTAGTCAGAGCAGCTGGTGTGACATTACAAACTACATCTACAGGTAAAAAAAAGCCTGGTAAGTGTACATAAAGGGACAAAAACTGCTCTGGAACTGTTTTGTAATTCAATTTTTTATATCTACACATATCAGCAAGGACACAAGCCAGGAACAGGAACATGACTCTGTGCTGCTGTATTTTCTTTTTCAGCTCAGTAACAAAGTGTAATAAAGAAATCTGACATTCAGCTTAGAGAGATGAGAGTAAAAGAATAAAAACACACAAAAAAAAGAAAGGAGAAAATCTGACAGGAGACAGGCAGTGATTGGTGGAAGAGATGACCAGCAATCATTGAGGTGGAGGAAAACTTTAGCTTAGCTCTTTAAATTCCAAAACACACCAGCAGGTTTGAAATGCATAGAATTTTAGAAAAAATTGAAAATTACACCAATTATGATAGAAACAATAAACTGTCTTTGAACTAATCACCTGTAAAATGCCATGCGATCAGAATAGTTAACAAAACCTTAGCTCCAAATCATGATAGTTCATCAAAATCTCTTCATTTTGGACGTCAAATTTAAAATTTTGCCAAAAATAAACCGTTTATGCTAACTTGATTATACAAAAAAAAAACTAAAAAATTCTACACTCCTTGGCAAAACCATTACGCTATTCGTGACTAAGCTGCAACGAACACTCACATTACAAAAATGGAGACTTTACAGCTCAGCTGACATGAATTGCAAACTGTCGAATCCAGAGCAGACAGGAAACCCCCCAGTACTGGTAATGCCTGTTGGCAAAATACTGCACGTTGATTTTAGTTTATTTTTTTCAATTTTGTAAAATACATAAGCAAATAAATTCAACTTTTGATTTTTCTCTTTCATGATTTATGGCCTTATAACTTTGTTATACTGTGCAGAAGACATTTCTGAGTCCTCTCTACTTCTAGCCATGAATATTTTGTTTAATTCGAAGTGCAGGACTTGCACTGAAAAATAAGCCCACAGTGAGTAAAAATACCCCGAAACTGCTTGGGATTTAGAGGCTCAAAAGGGAAATGTAATACTATAATTACAGCAACTATTAGAAGAAAATATTAATGTCTATGTTTAGGATTTCAAATCAAAGAATTTACTATTGCTGCTACGTTACAACAATAGCACTGCCATGTTGTTCCCTAATTATTTCCTCGTCACCTAATGCAGGTCATTATGGTGTAAAACGTTGTTGCCCGCCAATTACCTGGACCATCAACTGGCCTATTCAAGCACCAGCCTTGTTTAATGAGCACTTGGGCCCTGATACACAGAATCCTCTTGAATTCAATTAGGCTTTGAGCAAGTCACTCACAGAAACCATTAGCTGACTGAAGAGGCAGATCCCCAGAGGAAGGATCCACAGGTGGCGCCCCCCCCTCCCCTCCTCATCTTTCATTAATGACCCCTTTTCAGCACCATGGCAACCAGCATCACTGTGATCACCCCCTGGAGAGCAGGGCGGGAATCCCTCAACGAGCCCGGCTGACCTTTCATTACATAAAATGGCCACACTTTGTCAAACGGGCTGCAAACAGCTCAAAGAATGGGTGCGAGACGCATTCGGCTGACTTTTACTGCCGACTGATTGGTTAGAACGCAGCAGGGAAGAGCAGAAGTCATTTCAAGGAGGAAAGGAGCTCCTGAGATAAAGAGACAAGCCTCTGGCTCAAAAGAGGAACCTAAGTAAATGAATGAAGAATAAGGAAGGAAGAAGAAAGACAGAGACACTTCAAGGGACACCTAATGTCAGCAAGAAATGACAAAATTTGGAAATTTTGCAAACTATTGCTAAAAAAGCTTACTTAAACCTTTCTAACATGATGTCTGTAAGTATATCCTTCACATAAAAGCTGCCACTATTTTTGCACTGACTAGGCTATCAACCGTCTTACAGATCAGTCAAGTGATCTAATCAATAAATTTCCCTCCACAAAAGCGAAATGACCATTTACCTTTAGTTCAATGCATTTTGATGGATTGTATGTCATTTTACAATGCAGGAGGGTACAAAATGTAAATGTCTAAAGCACACAAATGTAGGGTGGAAATAGCACATCCAATATGATAAAAATAAATACAGAAGAGTGCTTATTAGTTAAGTCAAAGCACAACTTCAAAAGAAATTCAAATTTCAATTAAATCTCGAAACAAAGTGACAAACTTCAGTCTGTATATTGAACCTATTGGGACATCAATGGGAAGCATGGAGCAGCTGAAGCAACTCTCATTTTCCTTATTGTGTAGCTGTTCTCTGACTTTGATAACAGGTTCAAACTCTTACCAAATATGTACAAATTCATAGCAGAGTCGTCATCTTTAACTCATGTGTACAGTGAGTTTGTTGGATGATGTTGCAGTAATAAAATCATTGTGACCTGTCAAGGGACTGCAGATGGAAAGTAGCTTCCAGCTAACTCTGGTGTACATACAATACATCAAATGGCAACATTTATGTTTAATATTGTACATGGTCCCTTTTTAAATAAACTGATAATAATAATAATAATAATAATAATAATAATAATAATAATAATAATAATAATAATAATAATAATAATAATAATAATAATAATAAAATCTGAATTTTAGCGATGCTTTTACACTGAACCAAATGCAAACCAAGTGAACCAGCTGCAGCCGTCATTGATTTAAAACTGTAGGTGACCAATGAATCGTAAAAACAAATCTCCAAAATGACACCAATTATGATAGAAACTATAAACTGTACAAACAGAAAAGAATCATTTAATTCTTAATGTCCTGATGGTCTTTGAACTAATCACTTGGAAAATGTTGGAAAACCTAACAAGCCTAAGCTTAAAATCACAATATTTCATCAAAATCTCTTCCTTCTGGATGTCAAATTTTTAAAAAAATGACAAAAATAAACCATTTGTACTAACTTGATTTTGCAGAAAACAAACAAAAAAAATCTACGCCCCTTGCCATAACCGTAATACTATAAGTGACTAAGCTGCAACCAACAATCATGCTACAGAAATTCAGAGAAACAGTATTTATCCCGAGCAGACACGGAAAAAGTATGTAAACAAATTAAAAATTTAGTATTGGTAACACCTGATGGTACTTCGAAACATACTGCACATTAATTTTAGTTTTTCTTTTAAATTTCCTAAAATAAATAAGCAAATAAATTCAACTTTTGATTTTTCTTTTTTCATGATTTATGGCACTATAACTTAAACTGCACAGAAGACATTTCTGAGCTCTCTCTGCTTCTAGCTGCTTCTGAAGAAAAAAAATAGTTTTATATAAAAATTACTAAATAAAAGAGACTTCCTAAAATTCATTTTCAGTATCAGTGTTATGGCAGCAAACTTCTGCAGCCCTACTAGACATCCTGTTGGACTTCTTTTGACTTCTCTGTGGAGAAAGCGTTTGTTGAAGTTTGCATGTTAGCGCTGTCACTGTGCATGTTAATGATGCGTACACACACACACACTCACACAGACACACACACTCACTCACACACACACACACACACATCCAGTGGTGTTTCCAGAGTGTTTCCATGGTTCAGGCTGCAGTCGACGTGTTAACTGGAGCTTCTGGCACATTTTACAAGAGTCCAATCAGGTTCCCATTCACTTGGGGACAGGGGACACATTGACAGCAGAGCAGGTCTGGACTGGACGAAGCAGCAATCAGCCTCAGCCGCTCGACTGTAATCACCGAAACCAACAATCGAAGCCTTCAATGTAAAACTGTGCAGTCCTGTTTGAAGCACAGTGGTGGATTACGGAAAAGGCTCTCAAAGTTCATTAAATAAGCGTGAAATTCTGTTGTGTCGCTAAACACTCACAAATGAAAGAGACGTTTGTTGCTTGTGGGTATTAGAGGTGACCTGTGGGCATGCATGTTGAAGAAATTGTGCTATTTATTGGGTTTAAAAAGTCAAAGGAAATGAGGTTTATTTATGAGAGAAATCCTGAGTATATTTCTCATCTTATACAGTTGTATTAGTAAGTAAATATGTGCTAAACTGTTGTCTAAAACAAGACATTCAAGTCACTGAAAAGCTGTTTTTTAAGTCTAATCATACTTACTGCTACCAAAAGTTACCAAAGTTACACAATCAATAAGTACATACAGTACATAAAATGATTTTCAAGCATTCTGGTTAATGTTTTTACACCCAACATCAAAAGAGAATGTTTTCAGTTGTTCTCCAGATCATAACTTTTAAAGGGTTTTTTAAGTTTTTGTGCTTCTCTATACAGTATTGATGTTTTACACGAACCTTTCTTGGCTTCTTTTGTTTGCTTTCTTGCATTTTTCATAAGTTCGACTGTTCATATACCCACACAAACAATAGAGCTGCTTTTAATTTCACCGCCGTTTCATCGCTCTGCTTTTAATCATTAAACAAAGGCTCTTATTTCAGAGGGAATGAAATTAACATCTTCAACTATAATGAGTTGTACTTAAATGCGGCCTGAGCTGCTTGTGTTTACAGAAAAACAGGCAGGTGGGTGGAAACATGCATGTAGATTCTGCTAGGAGCGTTTGTGTACGTTTGCGGAGCTGTTTCGATCCGTGTCACCATATTCTCTTATCGTAACGTTTGTGTCTAGAGCCTGAACCAGCATTTATAGGCAAAGCTAGTTTACGAGTAAGTTCACGATCCTTGGCCCTGGATGAACGTTTAAAATACATACAAAACAACAGAAGACAATAAAAGTACCACAAACTGTACTGTAAAAATTCTGTAAAAGAACATGAGAAAATGTGGCAGCAAGGGTGCCAGAAAATACACAAAAACAGTAGAATCCTGCAACGTTCAAACACGATAAAAACTGGTGAAAATATTGGAAAATGTCTATAAATTAATGACTTTTAGTAGATATAAATACAGGGAAAATGGAACTATAATGGTCAGCTGTTGTAACAAAAAGGTAGAACTGACCAATTTTTTTTGTTAACATTTTTTTTCTTTCAAGTAACAGCAAACACCTGTAAAACAATTACATTTTTGCAAATATAGTAAAAAACGTTTAACTGTACAGTGAAATGTAAAAAAAAAAGATATTTTTAAAAATATAGACTTTTGATTTGGACATTATTTAGTCTTTTTTATGCTTAACGTTTATATATACATAATTATACAGAATTTTTCTTTCAAATATCAACAAATATCTGTGAAATAATATATTTTTTCTGATTGAAATATAGAAAAAAAAGGATAATTTTATGGTCAAATGAAATTTTAATGGTCAGTGAACAAAACATACTTTCTAAAAATACAGATTTTTGATGTGTATATATAGTTTTTTTTAAGCCTGTATTGTTTTTTATGGTTAACATGTGAATTAATATTTTTTGTGATTTTACAGCTGTTATGTCTAATTTAACAAAACAGGGAAAATCTGGAAAAAACAACTGCAAATTGTTTTTAAAAGTTATGTTAAAAACTATTAAAAGATGTTAATTTTCTCAGTTCTTGGTGGAAGCACTGAGCCAGGTTTTTAAATGCATGTGTAATATCGGTGAATTTAATGAAATTATTATTTTCTTAAAGGGAACTACAGTGGCTTAAAAAAAACACAAATGTGACGAGACAGAACACATATTTTTAAGTTTTTTTTCCCATCTTGCTGGGAATCGATCATTTCTCATTCCAAGTCAGGACACACTCCGGCTAAATAACACACACACACAGTCCTGGTTTTCATTAGTAGCAGAAAGACACTCAGACTGGAATAACAAGCTCAGCTCACCTTATCCATCAAGCTAATTACTAAAACACTATGACTGAATGAAAGGGGATACTAGCTGATGGTGAAACATGAGCTTTTGTTCTGATTTTATGAGCATTCTGAATGTCTTTTTCCACTGTATAGTCACCGCAACTTGTTTCTCTGTGGCTTCATCACTGGCCTCCACCAGTTTCCACGTTCAGTTCACGTCTTCTAATCGATCTTCCTTTCTAAAATGTGAATTTCTTTAATCACCTTTTCCCTTTGAAGTTTTCTCTTACCTTGAAGAAATAGAAAAAAAAGACTCGGGTCAAAAGTCTGTTCCTTCTAAATGGACTGAGAGAAAACGAGGTTGAAAGGGACAATAGCTACCAGACAAGTGCCTGAAAAGCTTTGACGGTTGCTTTCATAGTTCTGTGTTCCAAACTGGAAAGTTGGCACTCTGTGCTCAATTTCAGCCAGATTGTGAAGTCTAACAGGAGCTGCTCTTGAGTGGTTCAAAACCTCCTGAGTGCTATAACTCTGTCTTTATCTGTAGCTGAGAATGCATCGTCTAACAGTGCAGCGGTTCCTTGCAAGAACCCATCATTATTTTTAATTTACGTGCTAAAACAATCCAGTCTTTACAAATTCTTGTTCCTATACAACTAAAATGTATTCTCCATTACGATCTGAAGGGAATGTAATTTTGTTTAAAAATAAATGTTATTTGGCACCTGTGACCTGGTGGAAAAGGCAGTTTGAAAGAGCCACAAGGTCCATGTCTGGAGGTTTGAGAAGAGGATGGCGGCATAAACCAGAGATCAGACTTTCACCAGAATCTTAATTAAGATTAGGTACCACGATTACTTCGTTATGGCTAAGAACAATATCATGGTTTGGGTTAAAATACAACCCTTTCACTACCTGTTTGAAGCTTCTCCTCCATTTTCTGGGTTACCAGGGCGACAAGTCCTGTCTCAACAAATATATGATTGGTTGACTGAAAAGTAGCGACTGTGAAGCAGTAAAATAAATGCCAAAGATTTTTTGACGAGAAACATAAGTGTGATACATTATCCTCAAAATGTATTTGAGAATGCAGTTTAGTTGTATAGGATTGTGTATTTGTGGAGACTGGGCTCACTGAAAACTAGAAATTAATTTCTTTTAAGTGTTATGCAGATGATGCTCAGTTATATCTGTTAATAAGTCCAGCAGACCTTTCTTCTGTCACAACACGATAGTCTCGCTTTATGAGCCAATTCTAGTACATTACTGGCTGCACCACACTATACCACAATAAGCACTCTGGCTTGTTTTCATTTCTTTAAAGCCTTACTTCACGATCCAAATCCTGAGGAAAACTCAGAAATTTCACTGTGGTCGGTTGCTGCCTGGAAGTTGTTTTTGTTGTTTACCATGGTGGAGTGAATTTTGAAAATGACATTACGTAGAGAGCAGGGAAGGATAAAGCCGACTGAAATTAGTGGCTACTGCCAGGCTTAAAGTGCTTCTTGAACTAATATGAAATATTGGTTTGCTTGAAACTTTTATATAATAAATACAGATGAAAATGAAATTATGGTCTGTGAGAAATCTAGGGGAGACTTTTCTTCTATTTTCTGTATTATAAGAACGACAGTCATCTGTCACCTCAGGAACAACTGCTAGCATTTGACTTTATATGTCATTTAATAAAATAAAACCTTATATTTATGCTTTTGTTTACAGCTAATTAGACGATTGTAATGCTTCATTCAGCAGCCTGCTGTAGAAATCAGCTGAACAGCTTCAGTGTGTAAAAAATACTACAACCAGGATTCTTATAAAATCTAGCAAATATGACCACATTTTCCTGCTTGACCTCCTTGTTCTGGCCACTTGTGACTTTTATTACTTGCTTTCAGGACACAGATAGGCCTCGCTCCTTCCTATGTTGCTGATCTTCTCTGCATTCACTCTCATTTGTTGCTTTAGATCTGCTGACCAGCTTCAGGCAGAAGATGCTATGAAGTACTCCAAAGTCTTTTCTAGCCTTATTCTGGAAATAACACAATAAATCTGTGTGCATTTTCTATGTATCATCATGTGTGTGTGTTTTTTTCTTTTATTCTGTTTTTGCTGTCGTTGCCAACAGGAAGGTCAGAGGTCAGCTACAGACCATCATCCCTAGAGCTGGACTTACAAAAGGACTCTCTGCTGAGTTATAACACTGGGTGAAGGACAATCAGGAGGTCATTTGTATGCACTGTATTTAATTACCTTGTTCTGCTCCCTCATTATAAAAAACAAAACAAACCCAAAAAAAACAGCATTTTCCTTTAACGGAAGCCTTCCTTTAAAAGAAAGCACTCTCTCCAAGTGAACTTAACATCTGGCCCGATGAAACTACAAAAAAAATTTTCAGACATCTTACCAACCTGCATCAATAATGAAGCATCGTCTCCTTGTTAAACATTACAGGTGCTAAATGTAGAAGGCAGTAATGTAGCTGGATGTATCCTCATCCTCGGGGAGATACGGCACATGCATGAGGAGGGAGAACCCTTCAGAGAGTTCAGTACAACAGCCGGGAAAACAGCATCTCGCAGCCAGAAATACAGATACAGAAACTGCTAGAAAACACAACTGGATCCTCTGCATGTGAACATTTCATGTGAATTTGGAAGCACTATGAAAAATAAAGACTAATAATTGTGTGGTTAGGAGCTGCTACGATCTATAACAGACTGATTATTCATGATTCATTTGTAACTTTGGAACTTGTGCTTCAGTTCAACTGTAAATTCACGAGGATGACTCACACTTACTCTCTAGAGCTTTGCCTTTTAGTTTAATGAAAAGGGATTATAAATCCAAGATTAGGTCAAAGGATAGGATTCTTTTCTTACTGTAAGTGAGGTAAATTAAAGTCCTGATGGGGTGGGAGTGATCAAGAAACTGTCTGCCACAAACGATTAATGCTAAATTTAAAGTTTAATTAAAAATAGACATTAAACTTTGTCAAGAGCGAGAAGACAGCTCTACTGTACAGCTGACAGACTTAAAACTGAAGCTACAGCTGTCAGATCACCAGCAAACATTCATTCCTGAGACAAGAAGAACATAAGGTTGCTATAAAATGAGCAGGACTGTGTAAAACACATGAGAAAATCCCACTTGAACGACTGACTGCAGGTACATACCGGTGGATTTCCATTTTGGAGGCCAGAACACATCTCTGACCAAGGATAAAGGCTTTGGACTGTGGAGCAGGAGATTGGATCTGCATGGCTCCACTCAGCCTCCCGACTCTACCTCCCCCTCCCTGCTGAAGTATCGTAGCCAGAGCCCCTCTTCCTCCCCCACCAGCGCCTCTCCTGCTTCGGAGTCTCGTCTTCCCCCCGTAGCTTCCCCTTCTTTCACACAGTCTCTGTTTTCTCTCTCTACCAAACAGCTTTCTTCATCATCCAGATCAGGGTGCCAGCCTCCCCCCTTCCTCCCCCTCTCCTCCTCCTCAAAGCCCCCGTATCAGGGTGATTCCTTTCTTTTTCATGCGTGCGATGCCAGCGACTCAGGATCCATCCAGATAGCTGTGTTTTTCCCACGGCAGTGACACCGGCCAGCGAGTACGGTTCAGTCTTGGCTTCCCCTTCTTCTCCGCCGTGGCGACAGCAGGGGTATCCAGGCAACAGGCTCCTGTGCTCTCGGGGCTCCGTGGTCGGAGGATGCTGGAGGGGAAATCACCGGCGTGGCATCCAGCGGCTCAACGCTGGAGAGTGTCGGCTGGAGGGGGTGGAGGTGTTTCTTCTCCCTCTTCTGTCTCCCTCGGCTACATCTATCTCACACCTTTTGTCTCTCACTTGATCTCTGCTTCCTTTCATCTGCCTCCTCCCTCCCAGCTCCTCGCTCAGCTTTTATCTGCGCGACTCTCCACGCGCTGCCTCTATTTCCAACTCGCGATACACCCACCCGACTCCCATCTCTCACTCACTCTCCCTCTCACTCCCTCTCCAAAATAAAAATGCTGAAGAGAGTGAGGAGGAACGAGCAGCCAGAATTAGAGATGTTTGGCGGCACTGCAACAAGGATTAGTCGAGCATTTCGCGGCATCTGACAAAGACGCAGCGCTTACAGGAGGGATTCTCCCTTTTTCGCAGCTTTACATTTGTCGTCTAAATATGGTGGACCTGTGAGCAGCATATCGAAGGCCTGCTTCCTCTCTATTATTTCCATTTCAGCTGTAATCAGTTCACATTGTGCTGCATAATGTCATGCACAATGAACAGAGTCACTATCAGCAACCTCACAATAGACACATCAGTCGTCTTTCTACCCACTCGTGCTCCATGTGAAATCACAATCAAAAGCAGTGACAATATCTTTATAGAGCCCCTCCTGTGACATATATATATATATATATATATATATATATATATATATATATATATATATATATATATATATATATATATATATATATATATATATATATATATATATATATATATATACATAGAGGACATATGCAGCCAATGATTGGGGCTTCACCACTGTACTGCAGCCCTGACTGGGTTGTAATCGGTTGCTATGCCAACTCTCTCTGTAACTTGGGAGCAAGCGGGCCATTTCTTTCCTCTTTGTTATATGCACGTAAATCCGAATCAGGAAAAACTTTACTAATCCTCGCAGGGAAATTGTGCTCAAGACTGTGTCAAATTTTTCAGGTTCAGCAGAAACATGAGTTGTTTGGCTAGTTGGTCAGAATTCTGCCACCTCTGGTAGTCCGGAGAAAGATTCATATGTTGAAATTTCACTCATCAGATTTATCACCAATCAGACTACAGCAATTAATGACACAGGATGCAGTATTGTGTGTTGTCAGAGAGTGAACAGGTGAAGTGAAGGTGGAATGTATTAATTAACGAAGTGATGAAGAGAAATAACACTAGCACTGTAATCTATACAGCTGCAATTCAACCAACCTGACAAATACAACAAATTAAATATGCTCATGAGTGTACTCCAACAAACACAAGCATCAACAAGCCCTCCAAATTTAACAATAAAATACATGATCTATACACTTTCTGTAGAATGATATTGAAGTGATATCTGATCAGATGCTCCCAACAGGAAACATAACGGCATTATTTGTCAGACATGTTCCAAAAATCACTACAGTAAAATAAAACCATTATATGATGTGACAATGATCGTATAGGCTAGAAAAATAAAAATGACTTGGTTATGTTTAAGACCAATTAAGTATAACTGAGTATTTGGGGTTTGGGTAACATGATACTTTAAAATGAATATTTTGTTAATGGTGACAGTAACAAAAATACAGTTAAGGTGACACAATAATAATTTGTTTAGAAAACGGAAAATCTAAAAAATGAACAGCAGTCTCCTGTGTTAAAGTCTAATAAAATGTTGGAACCGTCCATCCGCTCTGACCTCCTCTTCTGATTCTGTACCATTTCATGTGTAAATGATCAGCTTTACAGGGGTTCATTAAAAAGTTCTTGGTCCCACTCAAAAACAAATAACGCAACTCCCATTTTGGGGCATAAGTGAACACTATAAAGCCTTACACCACAAAAATTTCACATCAACAGCCTTCCAGGATTAATCCATCAATTCAGGTGGACAACTTTAAACTTAAAAGAGACTGCCAAGTTTACTGGATTTAACTCGGAGTAGACTAAAAACGAATTGACCTCATGTTAAAGAAGTTGTCTGTGCAGCTACATTTTTTCAAAACAGATGTTCAGAACGTGGAGTTTAAACTTTTCAAAGAGAAGTTTTCACATCACAGCTCAACGACCAACTTGGCAGGTCATCTAAAAACACATTGCTCAACAGTTCTTGTGCTGCAATCATGAGTTTATATAGTTCTATATTCAGAAATCCCATGAATATGGGTGTGCTGTTGTCTGTTGTTACCATTTAGGTAAGAAAAACAAGGTTCAAATAATTTAATATGCTGCAAATACTAGATTTCATTGTGTATTTATAATTAATTTAGACCTATAAAGCTAGCAGGTAGAGTGTAGTCTGTGCACCGTGACCAATGTAGTTCATCTAGAGATGACGTATAGATTTTTTCCCATCCGCAACCAATTGATTGTTTAAAGAGTAAGTATGATTTCATTCAATCAAGATTTTCTTTGGTTTCCTACAGCCCTAATATAGACAAACCTCTGAGGCAAACAGTTATGGCCTCATAAATGTAGACAGCACAGTGGTATTTTTTAAAAACACAGCAATAACCCTTTGCACTGAACATTATGCAGAATTATGTGGAAAGAAAGGCTGCTTTATTACACACTTTCTACTTCTTTTAGACAGTTTGATGTCCAATCCTCAACAATGGTGCTCATTTCCCCGAATTTTAATTTGCATGTGGCTTCCTCTGCAGCTGTCACCGACAAAGCACCAACTTGTTGAACACGTTTTTTTCCATAAGGGTTCGAATTAAACTTCACCCCGAAGGCTACAAACTCAGTTCAAGGGTGGATGTAATTACTACAAGTGTTTCAAATAAAGAGCTTTTTTTTCGGACAGCTGGCTCGACAGGCATGAAATCAGCCACAATAAAGGAGTGCATTTCTATCCGCATGTGTAAGGGCTGACATGTGCTGTGCTTTGAGGGAAGGGCAACGAATCCAGCAAACATACTGACACACACTCACGCAGGGCTGCAAGGGAAGGCTGTACCCAATCTCTCAGAGGTCAGAACAACAAGGGCTCCGGGAGGAATATATATTTGTGCCTTTGTTCGGCACATTAACACTGATGCTGAGCCAACATGGCAAGAAACGAAGTCTTCAGCGCAACACACAACTGACTTACAAACACATATACACACGCTAAATTAAACTCCAGCAGGCATAACAAATACACCAAAACTATAAAACATGTTCTCGAATAGCATATTCTGCTGTCAGACTGAGAAAAAAATGATGACGTGATTATACACAATTACTGGTGTGGTCTGAAAATGGAGCTGCCACATTAATGGACAGAACTATTAAAGGGGCTTTTTAAAAGCAGGGAGAGGCAGCCGGCGCCCCGGGAAACAGGCCGTGACGGATGAAAGGTCCACGACGGCAGCAGTTTGTCACACTTCGGTTTAAGTGCACGGTCCAAAGCTGTCCAAACACTGCGCACACATCAGGAGCTATTACAATCAATTAGAGGGAGAAGAACAACGGAGAGCGATGAGGAGGAGAAAAAAAAAGAGAGAGAGCAGCGCGAAGCACCTGTAATAAGCTGCTGCCTCTTTTAGCAGCACAGATGATGCGAGGGAGGAGAGGGGGGAGGAACAAGGGGGTAAGAAGAAATGGAGGGACAGACAGAGGGAGAGGGAGAGGGAGAGCGGCCAGTCATCAGTTATTTCCATCCTGACGTCCATTATAAATGCATAAGAGCTCGATGTGTGCCAAAGCTTACTACCTGGCACACTTGATTTATTCATAGTCACAGTCTGTAGTTTTGTAACCTCCAACACACACTGTGACTGACTGGCGTTGCCTGTGGCGACTGTGCACACAAATAACACCCTCATATTTACCAAACAGTTAATCTGACTTTGTTAGCTGCACTTAGAAGTGTGTTTACAAAGAAAGAAATATATTCAAGGAACCTTGTTTCAGATGCTGAGTTGAGAGAAAGTGTCTCATATGTGATGTTACTAATCATCCAATGATAATATAGCAGTATCATCCCATGATGGGTACTTATACACAGCTAAGCTAAACATTGGCTAATAATCAGGCATTTCATGTTAAACAGGCTTTAGTACACACTGTAAAAAAGGAACATTTTTAACTTTTTTTTGGTAATTTTCTGTTGTTTTACTGATTTTACTTATTTTCATAGATTACAGATAATAACATAATATATAACATAATAATATGAGTAAGTAATCTCTTAAGTGTTAATTTGCATGTAAATATACAGACCAAAACAGCAAATGACAAACACATCAAAAATCATTTTCATTTTTTTGAATCATTTTCAGAATTTTTTAAAAATTATTTTACAGCATTTGATCTTTAAATAACACTTTTTCAAAAACTGTATTTAAATAGGCAAAACCAAATTTACTTTATAGATATATATGATTATTTGAAAGAAAAAATATGTCTATTAATGATCAAATTAAATTAATTTTTTAAAAATGTAGTTTTTTTATTTTGCAGATTTTCTCCATTTTGTTAAATTACTGATACAATCCTGCAAAAGGGCAGGAAAAAAGTATTAATTTACTACAAATATTGCCCACATCAAATCTGTATTATTAAAAACAGTAGTTGATTCTGTTCCAATGTGTGACCATAAAAATCACAGTTTCACTGCAATTATATCTGTAATATGTCATTATTTTACAGCTATTTACAGTTATTTTCATTATTTTTACTATTTTTTTTTCAATGCTACAGTGTTACACCACTATAAACACCTTTTTCCGGCACCATTGCGGCCTGATATTAACAGCTTTCTTACAGATTTGTTTTACAGTGCATATACATACATCCAACTTAACTAAGGCAAGAGGTTTGGAAAAAAGTAAAGACAGAATGAGTGGAGGCTGTGGAAGCTGTTAATAGAAACAGAGGCAGCAGGAGAAGAAGAAAGAGTTGGAAGTGAGCAGCGTGTCTCTCCTCCTGAGGCCTGATGCCATTTCAGGTTGTGTCACTGCAGGAGGCTGCAGGTGGCTCAAATGCCACAGACACACAAACACACTCTTCATATAAACCACAAGCTGCTTCCCACACAGCACCTGCAAATGGACTCAGACACGTGCACAAACAGTACATCCACTGAGAAGAGGTGGTCATGATTATAGCTTCTACACCATGCAATTGCAATATTCAAGTATCATATTTTGAAAGTTCAATTGCAGATAACCGGCTAGCATTAGCACTGACCCATGTTGTGTTTCCCACCTGCAAGCTGGCCAGGTTGCTATAATTCCTCAGCTGCCTCTCCAGTGAGTCTTCAACCCCATTGCAGTCATCATTGTTCTGCTCTCTGGGAAAGCTACACTATAAACAGTGATCACAGGGACTTATTCCCATCACCTAATTAAAAGCATGGTTTCAAGACTTCAAAACAGTCTAATTTACTGATTTAGACACACTGTTTAGGGTACAAACAATACTTTTATGAATTGGATTGACAAAATAATGTTGGTAATTGCGTCAACTTAATATTACGTGTGATTCAACCTAAAATTTCTGTGTTAGACAATTTAAAACTAAAGTCAAGTTGAGGCAACTTGATGAAATCGGCTTGATAATTACTGTTTACTGTTTTGTCTGTGCATTCACATTTAATACATGTTGCAGTCACAAAAAATGTATAAGCTATTGAGTAAAGTGAAGATACACGATGTAAAAATAGAAATAAAGACAGATATTACAATGAAACCCATATTTATCATCATCAGCCGGTTACATCACCACAGTCTTGAAGTCAGCCTTTGACCGAGTCCCGCTGAGGGACAATAAGTCTCCATCTGCCCTCCTCTTTAATTAAACTCTAAGAACAGCCTCCTACTCTTCGTGTGTGTGTGTGTGTGTGTGTGTGTGTGTGTGTGTGTGTGTGTGTGTTGCTGAGGGGAGTCGATGACATCACCACACTAGTACTTTTTTTGCCACAGCAGGCAAGAAAAAAAACCCCACAACTACAGCTGAGCTTCTATTTTCTGAACGCTTTCATCTTTTCTTCGTCTGTACAGGCGCAATGATCAATTCCTACATATCAGTTGTTTAGCAGATAAAAACATTTTACTGGAGGATTTTCAGTCATGATTGACCGTCATGTTGCGAATATCGCATTATCCTGATTAAAGCTCCTGGAAGAAGTCGGTTTCAGCACGACGGAGGGGATTTTCTCTGACTTGTCGCATGACGCTGCGTTTGGTGGAACATTTCTGAACTCCAGCCAGCAGATAACTGAACACTTATTGGGCATTTCTGGGACTGATTCACTGAAAAAAAAGAAGGAAATTTGCTGGTGCAGCAACATTAGAGCTTCAAACTAAACATAATGCAACACTCTTAAAGTATCAGCATGACATTAATCTGTTCAGAGAAACACTGCAGGATGATAAATGATGGCATTTATGTTGTTCATGGTTTAATTTAATAAGTGGACTTTGGACAGTGTACGAGTCTGTAACAAGGCCGTCTTATCTCGTGCCTAACCGCCATTTGGTTATGCTGCATTATTAATTTTTCTTTTTATTTCATTATAGTATCAATGCAACTCCACACAGCTGCTGTTATAATAGTTTCCATCACTGTCTTGCAATAAATCAGTGCAAGAATAAGCCAAATCAGATTGACTGATTTCACTGAACTAGTGATGGAAGAGAAAAGGGTCACTGAGAAAGAAAAAAGTGAGCAAAGATGAACTGCGATGCCAGCCTGAGAATGAGAAGAAAGCTGGTGAAAACCTAACAGCTGACCCTGATCTTAACAGAAGAGAGTAGCTGCCAGTGATTCATGAATCAGACAGAATGTTGCTTAACCAAAGAGTCTCTACATGACTGGATGTCCTGACACGGAGAAACACTGAGACACAAAACCAGGAACGATCAGGTGACAGCGAGGTCACGATCCATCAGAGGAACTGTTTGCTTCACGTCATTTACAGAAAGCTCACAACACACCCTGCTGCTGACACACAGGCGTCTCTCAGGGGACGTGAATAACTAATAAGTTCCATATCGAGTGTCTGACAGGTGCACCGAGTCTGTTGGGAAGGTGTGTCCAGGAAGCAGCGCTGCTTCTGTGATAACAATGGTGCATTTAATCTCCAACAATGAGACAATACATGATATAGTTACTGTTCTCACACAACACACAGGGTGACAGAACACTCCCTTCCAACGGAGCTTCTTATTACTGCCTCGATGGCAAAAAAAAAAAACCCTGACCAGAATGCAGCAGGAAAAGCAGCCTTTGTCCTTTCATAACTCCCCCTGGGACGTTTTCAGGTACACTGAAATGCTCATGGATCATTTTACATGAGAGCGCAGCAAGGAGAAAAACCCGAAACAGATAGTGTTCAGCAGGAGCCGGCGTGCTGCATTGACACTTTTTTATTTAATTGTTTTCTTCTGCAGCTTGACCCCAGAAACGAGGTGCGGAACAAACTCTGACTTTAGCAGAAAAATCCTAGCTGAATATCTCAGATAAAGAAAAAACAAAGCTGCTTTGAATCTGACTCTCGTCTGGAGTCAGCTATGCAGTTACATACACTTACAGTTATGCAAAGCAGCGCTTTCTGTTGGCTCTGCTGCCAGTGATGCATCTAGTTTGACATTAATCAGAGGAAAAACAGAAACTACAGCTGGCATGTGTGTCAGTGCTGTACATGATTCACTCAAAGATGGAAAAGAAGGATCGAGATTACTTCATTTTACATGCAGAGTAAATACACTTTACAGAGGACTTGTATCTGTAGTAACAGGAGAGATTACATAAATGTCATAACTGCAATATTACATTTTTCACATGAATGTGACAAATACACAAAATTATCTTTGTTATTTTTAGCTACTTTCAATGATTTTAATGTCAACAGACGGCTGGTGGCAGATAATATCATTTTTGGCTAAAGTCACATGTTACTCGACAGAAAGGCAAATGCTAAATTATTTATTTATTTGTCTGAAGCGCCACTCAGAATCTCCCAGTTAAACTTTCATTTGCATCAAACCATTTATCATGATTGATTTTTTTTGTATTGATGACAAGTTGTATCCTCAGGCTGTAAAATGGTTTAGGCTGTGGTCTTTTGTGGCTTCTCTACCAAGGTAAAAAGGTCAGTTGAATCTTAATTTAAATCTCAAAATCTCAGAAATACTGCAACATACTGTAACACATGTTTTAAAAACTGTGAAATGACACAACTTATAATGAAATGCTTTTGTGGGATTTTATGGTTACACATTGTAAAACTGAAAATATAGACTTTTGGCTTCCTCTTTGTATTTTCTTTGCCAAGAAAAAAGTCCAGATCTCAGCTGAATCTTTAAGTTTTAGTTTTTTCACGTTAAAATCTGACTCCAAATGGATTTGATAAGACTTCCAATGAGGATGTTGTTGTGGATTGTCCAATTGTGAGTCTAAATGAGGCCAGAAAAACACAGAAATGTGAGGAGGATCACTTCTTGCTGACTGGTCCGTCCGCCTGCTGATTTGTCTGTTGAGCTACCGGCCACTTGGAAGGACCGAGATGCTATTTCAGAGGAAATAACTAACGTCAGGATGAGTGTCAGGTGTGAACAACTGAGGAGGAAGTCTGATGACACACTCGGGCTGGAAAACAGCAGATTCACAGCATTCAGACTGCAGGCTGTTGACTTGATGCAGAAGGTTAAGCACCGGTGTGATTAATAACCCAAAGAAGGGGTCCTGATCCGTTTAGTCAGCCGTTCATTTTATTAATTACACCTGCTGTCTCAGACAAACAGGAACAATCAATAAACACCATGATAAAACCAAGGAAAGTCAGTATATCTGATATTTAACAGCCTGTACAGCTGAAACATTGTAACGAGCAAATTAAAATCGTGTCCAAATGTTTCAAGACAGCACAGAAAAAACACTTTGTCACTATTCAAGGCCAAACAACAGGCAACTTCAGTTATCTCTGCGGGTCAAAAGCAAAATTCTGTTGCTGTCATTTGACCTGCACAGCTTCTGTTGTCCAGTCTGGACAATGATGTCATTGTTGCCGGGTGCACTCACCCCGCCGACACACAGACAGAAGTCCAAACTGCAGGTTAATGAAGGATCGAATGAGCAATGTATGAATAAATCACTGACTCTGCTACATTACTTCCACTTATCCCACAGAGACACACTTTAAAGCTGCTGATTGGATGGGGAAACGAGGCTTAAAACGCACTTTTTTCATACAAGTCAGCACATAAAGATGACAAGCTGCACCCAGCACAACTCCCTTCATCTTTATTATCTTCGATGTGAAATAAAGGCTATAAAAGACAGCTGAAATCAGCAGCGTGTCGTCCACAGCGCTCACACCGATGTGACAGCAGAAGCTGAATTCGCAAACAGCAGAGACCATGGCAGAGACACCAAACACCCCCCATTAGCACCGCAAACTTTCAGAGCAGCCCAAGAGAGATACGACAGCAAAGAGCTTTTTTTTTTATTATACGTTTCCTCCGTGCTGTTAAATATAACAGCAGCTCCAGGAGCAACGAAGGAGAAAAGTGCGCCGTCACTTCATGGAGAGAGTCGAGCCTCATCCTGTAACTGAGCTAGAAACTCCCTCTGATTGGACTCTGAGGACTTCAGCAGCCGCTCGCTGCAGTTCTATAAATATAAAAGCTTCTCATCTGGTGTGAGAGAGGCTTTTTTAGACAGTGGGCTCCGAATAATGAATGAATAGGTGGACGGTGCTAAAAGCAAAAGTGAGTTTCTCATCTGAGAGGCCACAGAGATGAACAATAGTCCAGATAGACAGGCAGACGGGGCTAATCCTCAGTCATAAGCCTGCTTCTATCCCACAGAGCTTGTGTTATAAAATGTTAAACCTGCTCTTAAGGTGATAATGCTTAACGTAAGGGAAGGAGAAGATGTTAAATACAGACTATTACGCCTCCTTTCTTCTCATAGTGTGACCTGCTGCAGTCTTTTGACCCCTAAAATCCTTCGGTGAAACTTACGAGTCACGAGTCATCTTGCCGTCGGCGAATCTGGCGCCTCCACCTACAGGAAGATCTGTCGCTGGAAGACTTTGGTCTGATTCTTCAAAGTGTCCACCTTCTCCACAGACTGACTGACTGAGCAGCTGCTTGGCTGGCTGGACCACTGACTGACTGACTGACTGACTGACTGACTGCAGATCGGGGAAAGTGAACCGGCGTTTAGACGGACAGCGACAGTGGAGAGGCAGGAAGCACCCACCTTCCCGTTTACCCCCGACACCCACCCACCCACCTCACTGGAGCCTGGAGGCTAAAAGTGGAGCAGCTGGGTGGGCTTATGCAGGGGGTGCAATGAATCTACAGTTGGGGGTCAAAGAATATCTCTCTGTGCCGTCCAAAAATAGATATTCTGACCTGCACACGTCATCAGCCTGGATTATGGAGGGGATTGTTAGAGCTCTGCCAATGCAGCGTTTCGTCATTCTAATGCAGATGTTAACATCTGTTACCAAAAATGTCATACAAGACATTTAAGTCAGAGACGTTGTCCTTCTGTCCAGACAAGTCCAGGTAATGTGTTAGCAGCTGTTTGAAATGTTGGCCTACATTTAAAGTACTCCCATCAGGATGATCATTTTCCAAAGCCTTGAGTGTGAGAAGCAGTGCAGTTTTTTTTTTTAACAGTTTGTAAATTTAATTTATTGATAAATTTACTGTTATTGTTCCTATTTTGTCAAATACAGATAATAATTTTAAAAATTACAGAAAAAATGTTTTAATTTCTTAGTTCAATCATAATAAAACAAGCCAAAACAGAAAAATATGTAATAGCAATTTGTATTTCTATTAAAATGTTTGTCCATAAAATTACACTATTGTTTACAGTAGTTTAATCAGCCAAAAATATTTTTAATTTATTTTATTTAATGCTATCAAGCAGATATTTGTCATATTTGAAAGAGATATTAAGGAAGTGGTAAATAATTTTTTTCATCGTTATTTTACAGTTTTTCCGTTTTGTTAAATTACACATAATATCTTGTAAATTCAGAGAATAAAAGATTATTTTATATGTTGACTGTACAAATACAAAAAGACAGAACAAAACTGTAAATAATGCCCACATCAAAAATCAACATTTGTATTTTTACAACATGTGACCGTAAAATTATACTAAACAAATATTATTGTACACAATAGTGGTGCTTATTTCACTTGTTTTTTTTAACACATTGTTCAGATGCCCTTGCTGCCAGATTTTTTATAGTTTTTTTGGTTTATTTCTGTTCACAGTATAAAAATTTATCCAATACAGACGTGCCAAAAACTTCAGTTCCTCAAATGGCCACATGAGGCTGGATCTAAAAGTGAGTCAATTCCCATAAGAGCTCAATGAAAAAAATGCTCAACTTTACATCAGAAATAAACAAGTTTACAGTCCGGTATGGAAAACAGTTTAAGTTTCTACAGCTAGTTTTCTCATTCAAGACAACTGTACAAGTGGTAAATTATTAGATCACTCACGTTTTTAACTTGTATTAAGGGTAAAAGGTTTACACAATAAAGGGCAAAGCCAGTATTAGTCATAGGTGAAGGCATATGTGCAATGAAAAATGACAAAACCAGCCGCATAGTAGCATGTTCATCACCAGCTTTTTTCATTCACTTCAACTGCAACTACAACCCAGACCATTCTATTGTACTTGTAGAAGTTCTGCTTACATTCTGATTCTGCTGCATGTCCAAAATAGACAATGTTTAACTGTTTATTTTGCAGAAGTCCTTTATTTCCCCTCATAATTAATGTTGTGTCCACTTTCAACTCACCACATTACTGAATGCTCAGGTGTTACTAATAACATCACAGCTGTTCTGCTCTATTCCAGTGTCCCAATAATCCATGACAGCGTGACAAAGAGGCAACAGAACCTAACACTCATTTATTCGAGATATTTATTGGCAATTTTGATATTTCCGATAGCTAACTTTACAATACTGCACCAGAGACAATACGCTCACACAGCATGCATTTCTTTCTAATCTAATTAAGAAGACAGCTTTCATTAATTAAGTTAAAGGATTAAACTAAACTCAATTAAACTAATTAAAAAGACAGTTTCCATTTCCTAACTGGTCCTAACAAGACAGTTACTAACTGTAGTTGTAAGACAGTTTTTTAATTGACTTTTTTCCAGCAAAGCGACTGCAGCAGTGAAGGTTTGAGGCTTCAGGATATTTCAGATTAAATATGTTTCTGCTCATCTAACAGCATCCAAAGCCTCTCTATGATAATTACACCTACTTTCAGCTGTGATTGGTCACATGTGCAGAGATGTGAAGGCATGCAGGGGTTAAACTTCTCTCTCGAGGTTCTTTTTTCCTTGACACGACTATTTCTGTCACTTTTTCTGTGCACAGTTCATCACGTCAGAAATGCGAAGGTGTACAAATAGAGTTCTTGGAGAGAGATCATTGGAATCTGACAACTTGTTTTGCAAACTATCTGATTTCTTCATTCTGCTGAAATAAAACGGACACAAATGCAACCTGTCATTAGAATAATGAGCTCCAATTTCAAAAATTTCACAGCTGATACTTTATGATACTTCAAAAACCTTGAAAGTCCATTTGCATGACAGCACGAGTCTTATCGGCCTTGAATTATTGGTTTTGTATGTGGCCTTGTTGCAGTTAAGTACAGGATTGATTAGAAAGCCACAGGATCAATGAAACTGCCACAATAGAAATGCTGAGTTTAAAGGCCTCCAGTAGAACACAGCCTGAGGTCTACGTAGTGAAACACTCAAAGGACTGGTTCTATAGGCTTTCCTCCAAGGTGTCAGGTCAATATAGATCCTATTTATGTTTCTTAAATGAGTACCAGGTTGCTCGGACTTTGCAGTAAGAGTCTGTTTATCACAGATATTTAACGATAGGTTAAGAAGAGAGAAGTGAGATGAGTCCACAACTCAGTCACACATGGCCTTGACCCTAATAGGAAATTTAGGTCAGAGAACCTCCAAGTTAAAAGGCACCATAGAGGTCAGAGGTCAAGCGTATCCAGTGTCTCTCCTCTGCACAAACTGGGAGTCGGTCATGTTTACTGGTGTGACCCACCGCTACAGTATGTCAGCTCTTAAATAGCTTTAGCTGTCTGCAGATTCCTCGTTCACAGGTTTCAAACTTCTCCCACCCAAAGACTGAAATAGCTTCAGCACGTCTGTCATCGAGGTCCACTGAGACAAAAGTTGGCTATTTCGGTTCGGTACAGTAAAGTTAAATCACATCAAAAAGGATAATCCTCGTCTTAAACGCCGCAACGCCTCTTTTGTTGATTAACAAACGCAATCTGAAATTAAGCCCATTAAGCATAAAAGCTGCCAGTGAAGTTAAAGCCCACGAAAGGACATGTTTTAAATGATTTCCTTGACATTATGTAACTGACTAAATTCCTCAGTTTATGAGATTCAAATGATTTATGAGTAGCGTTTTTAACAGCCTTCTCAGTAGATTTCCAACAATGTCTACTTTTCTCTTACCCTCTGAACTCTAAGCAGTTGAAAGAATTTGTGAATATTTGTCATGTGACTGTTAGTTGCAGCTGAGTCACTAAAGGTTTCACAGATGCACAGAAGAGGGAAGATTTTTTTGTTTTTAACATAATCTGGTTAGTGCAAAGAGTTTTTTTTTTTAGCAAAAGACATATAGGGCAGAGTGACTTTGAGGAAAGATCCTGCTTTTAAGTTTAGATATGAATTTTTTTTAACAGAATGTCACAGATGAATAGTAGATACAGACTGAAAATCCACAGCTTTTTCCCGTCAAACCTGATGATTTTGTTTTTACAGTTTCTGGCTCTGATAAATGTTGTAATTTTGGTGATTTATTAAATGCAATCTGCCTCTCAAAGCTGCCAGCAGGGTTTGAGGTTCAAAGGTTTGGTAACACAGATTTTGCCCTTCTACATGTCAGAAAAAAATTTTTTTTATCTGCTGTTAGAAAGAAATAAGATAATGCACAAGGCTTCCCAGCCCATTAAAAAAGAACACATCAGCAGCTGCACAGATATAATGTACAGTATATGCAGAGTCCTAACAAACCTTGAGGCCTGAGTCATTTACTGTACAAACCGAGCATTTTATCGATCACACAGGGAGTGTGATCATTTGTAAGACCTTCATTTGAGCACTGAAAGCTTTCTGGGTTTTAGAAAGGCTTTATAGATTGTACACCTGAAATAGAGGCGTTTCTAGGAAAATCCTTATTTGACACATGAATACACACCTGGGCTGCACAGTGGCGTAGTGGTTAGCACTTTCACCTTGCAGCAAGAAGGTCCCTGGTTCGCGTCCCGGCTTTCCCGGGATCTTTCTGCATGGAGTTTGCATGTTCTCCCTGTGCATGCGTGGGTTTTCTCCGGGTACTCCGGCTTCCTCCCACAGTCCAAAAATATGCTGAGGTTAATTGATCATTCTAAATTGTCCGTAGGTGTGAATGTGAGAGTGATTGTTTGTCTCTGTATGTAGCCCTGCGACAGACTGGCGACCTGTCTAGGGTGTCCCCTGCCTTCGCCCGAGTCAGCTGGGATAGACTCCAGCCCCCCCCCCCCCGCGACCCTAGTGAGGATTAAGCGGTGTATAGATAATGGATGGATGGATGGAATACACACCTCAGAGAGCAAAATGCTGTTTGATAATAGCCCTGCTGGATGAGTGCACTGTAAAGTCAGTGTTGTTTTAGACTCCACGCTCAGTTTAAAAAGCATATTAAACAAATGAGACTGACACTGAAATATAATGCTCTTATTATTTTTATGCTTTGACTATGCCACATTTCATTTATTGTATCTCATGCTGGTCACAAGTCAACAAAACAACTTTGAAACCTCTCGGATCCTGATATACACAAGCCACTAAAATCCTGGAAAAGAAGACGTAGCAGTATCGCCGCTGTTGTATATCGGATGAGCAGGGGATGATAAATCTTGAAAACATGATCATGTATGCAAATGTAAGTTTGGTTTTCAAGGTTGTTCATGGCTTTGTGCTCTCACCTCTCAAGTTTTTTATTCATTGCACTTCAGGAAATACTACCAGGACAACAAGGGGTTCTTCTAGGTGGCAGTGTTGTATCCCTCTATGTAAAACTGCCTTTGGATAATCAGCTTTTTACTACAAAGCAATAACAGAATGGAATAAGCTCCCCACTGAACAAAAGACAGCAACTGATTTTAAAGATTTTTCTGAAGAAACTAAAACATGGATCCAGAGAAACCAAACCTGTCAACCTTGCCAGTCCTTGAAATGACTTTGTTTTTAAACATGTAAAAGTGAGAATGCGAGATCCTTTTTTTTAAAAATGTGATGCATTGTTTTTCTACCTTTACTTGTTTCTCTTGTTGGCATCAGGGACTGCAGATGGAAACTAGTGAGTACACTATAATCTGGTACACAGCATCTTTACCTTGTGTTTAATGTTCTCCTGTGAATGGTCCCTGTCAAATAAACTAATTAAAAAAAAAAAAACAAAAAAAAAAAAACAGATTTTCTTTGGTTTAACAAAAACAAATAAAACAACAATTGGCACCAGTCTATTTGCGTTGTGACAACTTCTAATTAAGTTATCCTCTAAAAAAAATTAACGGATTTTAACAGTTCTAACTGTAGCTTCTTGAACAATGTACTGTTTTTGCAGGTTTTGGTTAAATTACAGACAATAACTAGTAAAATCACAGAAAAATGTTGCAATTTACCAGTTAACCAATCAAACTAATTCATAATCTGCATTTTAACAAATAGTTTGTTCTTTTACAACTTCTGACATTAACTTTAACCTATTTGCTATTTTAAGTCAGCAAAAAATATAATTTTAAAGATTTGCTGCAATTTAAAAGAAAAAATAGGTTAAGGGGTGAAAATTGTTTTGTTTTTGTTTTTTTTTTTAAATAACTGTTAACTGGCAGATTTTCCCTGCTTTGTTATTTTCAGATAATGACCAGCAATTTTTTTGAACTTTAAAACAAAAATCAAAACTGTACATAATGTTCACATCATTTGCTTGATATTGTATGACCCTAAAATGACAGTTTTATTTTATTTAAAACCTCAGAAAAACTATTAACTGACAGATATTTGAAATTTTTTTCTGAGTTTTTTAAACAGATTTTTGCTGAACTCTTGCTGCCAGATTTTTTTTTCTACAGTGTAATTCAAACAACAAACTATGACAACCAACTTCAAGAAGTAATTAATATTAAGTATCATAAACACAAACTTTTAGGGACCTGAAATCCTACAATCCGAAATTTTCATGAATTTACCACAACTTGATTTTTTTTTTCAAAATCAACTAATGCAAAAAAAATGCATTTAAATTACACGCAGGATTAAGTTGGTACAATTACCAACTTTAATGTGCCACCACAGCTTAAAACATGCATCTATATCAGCAAATGAAACTTTTTATCCAGCAACCTTCTTGCACTTAATTAAGCAACAGGAAAATATTTTAGAGTGTAGAGAGAGAAAAAAGTAGATGAACTGGCACCGGAAAGGAAAGCAGAATTATCCGTGGCAATAAACCTCCTCCTTGACTGAACAGAGAAACAGCCAATGTATCACTTCTTTTAAACTTTCCTCATCCTCTCTCAAACACTCTCTCCTTTCATTCATCCCTCTCATTCTTCCGCTCCAGTCCTCCCTCAGCGTCTCCTCTTTTCCCACTCTGTCCATCCCAAACTCTCTCCCTCGTCCTCCCCCTCCTCGTCCCCCGCTGTATTCACTGTCTCCTCTCTCGTCTCCTCAGTTCACCTCTCATGCTAATGGGCCATTGATGTGGTCTCTATGGAGATGTACTTTTCATTCCGTTGGAGAGGAACGGGCCGATGGACTGAGAGGATTAGAGACCAGGGAACGCTGTGAGCACATGGCTGTGTTTGAGAAATATAAACGCTGAATCTCCAGGTGTTTCCACTTAAAAAACTTCCTTTTCCACTTATCTTTGAGCCTTTATTTATGCCCATCAGCAAATAGAAGCCACCACACGCTTTAAAAACCCAGTATTAGGGCGCTTTGACTCATTTTTATGAAAACTAAGTTGATTTTAAACACTTCTAATGTCCGACTTAAAGAACTGCAGTACAAAGTTTGGCTAGCCAGACGAGGACTTATGCTAAAGCTTCCTATCATATTTAATTGGACTGTCTATTGTGACGTAGGTCCGGCTGAGAACAGGATTTTCAACAATTTAATTAACTCTGAAGGAAGAAAGACTAGCTTTATAGCCTTCTAACGTCACACTGATTCATCCCAAAGCTCATTTTTCTTCTTTCCACAATTATAGCACTTCTTTAATATTTTCATTAAGATTTTTTTTTGTTTTCTTTTGTTTTGTTGCCTTTAATGGATAACTGCAGGGGAAAGAGGCAGTAAATGTGGAAAAGAGAGATCCAGGGAGTCAGTAAGGCTGCAACTAATGACTGTTTTCATCGTCAGTTCATTCATTTTAACCTTTATTTAAATGTGTAGGAACCATTGAGGCCATACCCTCACTTTTAATGGTGTCAAGAGCACAATCAGAAAGCAATATATAGGCGATGATCAACAAGAAAACAAAACACAGAACACAGGTAAAAGCAGCTACTTTGAACAGCAGTGCAGTCTGTGGTCATGACCTACAGTCACGATAAGTCTGTTATAAAATACTCCAGGTGTGTCCAGCACGAAAACTACAAGCAGTTTCCCTGAATTCTGTGTCAACACGCAGGACTTCAAGCAGAAAGGAGTTGCTTGAAAGAGTTGAATAATGACCTTGGGATCAGTGTAACAACGGAGTTTTGTGTAATCAATGAAATCGATTTTTGCCTCGTTCAACTTTCCATTATTTTCTCCATTGATCGATCAGAAAAATGTCAATTATCGCTTTCCAAAGCCCAAGAGGATGTCTTTACATGTCTTGTTTTGTCCAAAACCCAAAGATCTTCAGTTTACTGTCATGGAGGAGGAAGGAAACCAGAAAATATTCAAATTTAACCCCTTGACGACTGAATTTATTTAATATTAAATTTAGAAAAAAAAACTTTTGCACGTTTTTGCTTTCCAGCTGATGCTAACATAAGTAGGGATTGTTAATTTGTCTATTACACATAGAACAGATATTAAATAATAATAACAACAGATATATAATAATTAGGTCCCACTCCGGCCAGCCCTACTCGAAACCAGGGCTTGCAAAAGGTTCCGAGGTATATACTGAATATACACAAACCGGCATTGGGGGAATGGATACGCTATCTCGGCTGCAGTCTGAATGAAAATGGTATGTTGCAAATTTGCAACAACAGGCGTCAAGGGGTTAAGAAGCTGCAATCAGAGCATTTAGATTTTTTCTTAAATAATTACTCAAACTGATTTATTTAAATTATCTAAATAGTTGGCGCTTATTTTTTTTAGACAACACCTGATTAGTTAATTGATGTTATCTGCAATAAACGCTGAGCCATCAGGTCCACATGTAAATCATATTACAAAATAAAATCCTGCTGCAATCACAGAATATTAACAGCTTAGCATCCTTTGTTAAACAGCCTTACCAATACATCAGTGCAACTGACTGTTGTTAAGAGTTACACCTAGTGGAGTTGATGAGTCAATTAATGACTAAAAATAGGTTATTGGCAGTTGTACAAAATCTCAGGTCTATTTTTATAGACATTTGTATCATCGCACAACTCCTGGGACCAGTTCAAGCCATTTCACACACACTAGGAAACAAGCAGACACACAATCTGCCTGTGATTTATTACTCCTGAGTTGAACCGTTCAATATTACTGTCGCAGCCCGACCGGTTAAACCTGCTGAAAGGTGGAACTACACTTGTGTAGTGTGTGTGTGTGTGTGTGTGCGTATGTGTGTGTGTATATGTCTATGAGGGTGAGTGTTTACAAGAACAACATAAAAACACGGATCAGCCGGCATCGCAGCGCTGACTTGGCTATCTGCAGAACAGCAAGCGTTAGCTGTGTTTGGTAGCAACCCGTTGTTGCTACAATAAGCACCAAGAGTCCCATCTATCAAACTGCATTGCGGTTACATGCGGACACACAAAAACGCGAGCGGCCCAAAGAGTAATGGAAAGACACTAAATATCATGAAAACATTTCCTGTCCACAACATGAACAATAATCAATTTTTCCATGAAGTAACAGCGACCAGATTTCAACTGGAAGTCAGCCATGAATGAAATACTAAGTTATTTTATTTAGAGGTTTTGGCACAAACTCCAGCATGGAGCGAATCCCAGCAGAATGCTCTGCAGGAGGCCGAGCCAGACGACGGTATAGGATGATAAAAATGGAAGTTATGGATGGCAGAGACATGATAGTCAGGCAGAGGATGAATGGAGGAGGTCAGAGGAGGAATAAGAGGATGGAAGAGGCTTTGTCTCACTTATTATTGCAGTTTTTGATGAGATGATCCCTGTTTGAAAAATAAAATAAAACAAATCTACAAACCCTGGCAATGCAGTTCTGTCTTTGGTGGCTGAATGTCACAACAAACAGGCGACAAATTAACGGAAAAGCCAACATAAAGTGTCTTAGTAAGCTGTTGAGCCACAAGAACAGCTTCAATGTCCCTTTGTATTGGTTCTTTGAGTTTCTGTAACTCTACTGGAGCTACTGAATACCCTTATTCTAAAAGACACTCCCTCATTTAAAGCTATGATGATATAGGTGGAGAGTATTGCCTAATACATCAGGCCAAAATCTCATATAATTGTTTAACTGGGTGGAGATTTGGTGACTGTAAAGGCCACAGCATCTGATTTACATAATTTTCAAAGACAGCAAACCCTTTAGTGACCCTTTAGGGTTGAAGGCATCATCACCTTGGATAGAAATGTCTCATCAGACCAACTTCATATAGATTTACAGTGAACTTTCTCTCTAAAAAGGGACAAATGGACCCAGATCATTCCAGCAAAATGGCCCCCTACAGACCCACCCGATCTCCTCATTGTCTGGGTGGAACGTTTAAGTTTTTCCTTCAATTTCATGCCTGTGTCTAAGTATCGTTAGAGTTCTTGTACTTTACCTGAGTACTTCCACTTCGTGTCACTTAATGCCACTATGATTTTACAGACAACCACATACTGAACTTATAATGTACAACATTTACTACCCATCAGAATATACAATAAATAGAATGACTTCAAGATGAGCTTCAAAGTAAAATGCTACATGTATAATAATGCATCAGCAGTGATGTTATAATATCTAGTACCTTACACACACAGGGGCCATTTTCCTCCATTATAACTACTTATTTTGCTATCTTAGACTTTTATATGTTGCAGTATTGCTACTTTTAAGTAAAGAACCAAAGTGTTTCTTCAACCACTGCTTGTCTTTCCTCTAATGTGTCCTACTGCATCATCTGTATAGTCAGTGTGTACAAATATGTCCACCCAATTTGACATTATCAGCCCAGTAAATGGCCCATTTTGACTGCATATCATTTCAATACATAAGAGCAACTTCGAAGTTCCTCCACCACCTAAAAATCTTGGTTAGATCCATGCAATTATAAGATAATTGATAAACAGGAAGTAACTCTGACAACCTCTTGTGGTCGTGTGAATTGATGCTTTTAAATCTCAGATGGAGATTTTATATTCACTGGAAAAAATGGATCCTTGTAATGTGTGGTAAAGTATAATCAGGGTGAATTTTAACTTCCTGTTGTAAACCCAATTTAGTTGTTTTGGTGCCATAATTTACCCAAACACAGACACAAGTGAAAGCAAAAGTCAAGATGAGACTTAAGTCCAAGATAGGACTCGAATATGTCTAATGATACAGCCTGGTTCCATTAAATGAGGCGATAACGTCCTTCTGCCCTTACCTGCCCACATAGATGGGAATGATAACACCCAATGAATGATATGACATCTAAACCGGCTCAGTGACTCTCCAGCTCAGTGCTGCAGACTTGCTTTAATCTTAAGTGATTTTCCACCTAATATATATCTTAGCATCAACAGCTCCTTCTGTTAGTTTAACAGAAAGCTGTGACAGATGAGTATTGTTCCTCACAGACAAACTGCCTGCAGTCAGCTTCAGTTAATGTCCACTACAACGGATTCCAACAGCAACAAGTTCTGTGGTAAAAGCATCAGATTTCTGCACAAACTTCTCGACTGATTGTTTTCCTGCAGTGTAACTCTCTTCTCTGCTGTCCGTCCATATGCTGCTCCAAACGCTTATAGTTTTGCCCAAATATGGCGAAATGCAGCTTCTGACGGAGCTTTGGAGGCTGATGGAGCAACATGAGAACAGCGTGTTCGCTGTATTTGGTGAAACTATGAGTGTTTGGAACATTCTGAGCATAATCGAACGCAAGAGTCAGGAGGAAGAAATGTGTCAAAGGCCTGACTTTGTTTCTATCTGTAGATTTGTTCTTCTTACCAAAAGTTTTAGGCCACAAGCAGTTGGTACAAGTGTCTGGTACAACCAGTCCTCTGTAGTCAGTTGGTGATTTTAGCCAAATAAAAAAGTAATAAAATTAATTCCTAGTTAATAGTGATGGAACAACAGAAAATTGTCACCTGCACTGTAAAAACTACATCTGAGCGAAGGTTTTAGTGTCAAATTAATCATTTATCTTTCTTTTTTGGTGATGGCACTCAACCCTTCATTCTTATATTTTGTCTCTTTGAACTGGTATTCTAAGCTCAGCAAAATTGTGAAAATTAGGTTTAGCACTGTGCGTCTGACGCCATGTTTTCAAATTTTTTGTTTGCAACTTAGTCATTTTTTTTGAGTATGATTACATAGTAAAGACAAGGAAAGTAAAGGAATTCTGATGACAAAATCATGTTTTATATTGTATTTAGTTGGGATTAGGTAAATACTTAAATTGAAAAAATTAGAAGCCTCAAGTGTGCTTAAAATTAAGTTGCAGCAATGCAAACCCTTAATTTGAAAGGAATCACATGCTTTAGGATCTAAAATGAACCAGTTGTATTAATATTGCTTGTTAACTTTATTTGGATGTACTTTATTCAATTGTGTGTTACCAATTAAAGAAATTCATTTAACTTGGTCCAACAATTCTCTTTTTTTCCAGTGTGACACAGGAGATTCCCTTAGACTGTAAAAGTGTATCTGAGCTGTAGCTGAGGTACAGTATCAAATGAATGACATTAATAGTTCTGCTTGGTAAAGACAGTTTGCTCTGTTGGTTCCAGTCAAATTTTCAACATTGACATTTTGACCTTTAAAACTGGGATTCTAATGTCCCCCAAAAACAAGAAAATTTGGTTTACACCTTTTAACAATGTGCATCTGTGAATTACAGATCTATACTTTACATTTGGGCAAAGCAAATATTTCTAGTTGACTTTCTTTAAAAATCTAGTTGTAGCAATGCAAACTGTGTGAGAGAATCAAATGATTTAAGTACGAACCAGTGGCCTTAATTTTATTGGCTATCATCATTTGGATGAACTTTAGTTAGTATGTGTCACCAATTAAAGCAATCAATTTCAGTTGGTGAAATAACTGTGTGCTTTCTCTGGAGGCTGACGAAGAATTTTAGCCTCTTTCAGCTCATTGTTTTGGTTTTACGACCTTCAACTTTGCTGTTCTGATTCAGTCTTTTCTTCAGTTTTCAGCAACAAAGCTCTTCTAAACCGCTGAACACTATCCGCCCAACACCAAACAACACAGTCAGTGATCTAGCTGGTGAACACAGTGGAACATTTAGCAGCTAGAGATCCAGACATTTCCCTCAAGGAGTTGGTGGAAACCAACACTGGAGCTAATGGAGAGTTAATTTTGGACGTACATTCATAAGGTGGATGTAAAGTAAGAGTTTTGTGTTTTCATTTTACTACGTTGATGAGATTTCTGCATGTCATCCCACTTATCAAGCCTCTGTTTCATCTCAGTAAATTAAAATTTGTGGATTTTATTCATAAAAAAAGTAATTAAATCTGCTTTAATTGCTGAGCTGCACCCCCACAATTCTCCTCTCTCCCACATTCATTAGTCTTTCTGTCTCTTTGTGTTCAGACACAAACGTGTCTCAGGCAGCTCCTCAAATGACTTTGAAGATAACGCAAACCTTCATTATTTTCTACCTGAAGTAATCCGCCGCATTAACTCTGCTGTCTGACAAGTGCTGACAAAGAAATTACATTCTGAGACTTCTGTCACATGAAATGCAATTTATTAGAATAATAGCACCTCAGAATGTCAGCAGGTTTCTAATCTGCCATAGGGGAAAAGCTGCTATGCTGCTTGCGTGAGGGCAATTTCAATGACACGTCAGATAGCTGTGGGCAATATGGAGTTATCGACAGCCCGCACGGTGATAAAGCTGACACTGACTGAAATATTATGTCATTGGGAAATGTATTTCTTATCCTATTTGCAAGCAGGAATGACCTCTTTACCCTCAGAAATCCTCAAATCCTCCCTCAAGCATCTTTTAAAGAAGTAAGTGTCCAGTTTTCCACTGACTTGCTTCTTGGGCACGTTAAAAGAGGGAGAGCAGTTTGTGAAAAAGTTTTGTTGAAGCTACTCGGCCACTGCCTCCTCTGCACCCAGTTTGTGCTGATCCTGTGGAATTCTGCTCACACAGGAGCCTGTTTGTGAGCCGCTTGGTGTTTTATTTAGGATTTTCATGCAGCATTTCCTGGGTTTTGCCTGTGTGTGTCTGTGTTCTGTTAAACAGACGCCTGCCAATCTTCTGCTGCCTGAACGAGGCTGTGCAGCCTGATGGGATCTGCAGACATGTAAGACAAAGAGCTGCAGAAAGTCTGAACATACGAATGTAGACTCTGCATCAGGAAGTGGATGCAGTCGGTGAAAGTGGAGACATGCTGGACGGTTTTGCAGCAACTTGATGACAATCAGATGAGAGAGTTTGAGAACGACAAAGGATCAACACAGGGGTCGAGACTAACTTTTCCATCGGTTACAGCTTGATTGGTTGCACCGGCACGAGTTAATCACCTCCACACTCTTATTTTAGTACAGCATTGCTACAACTATGATTCCACCTTGCATGCTGATGAATAGCTGTCTATGAATAACCGAGTTTTGCACTGATGTATCCTAAAGATCGTCAGTGACTCAAAAATAAAATATTAACTCAGACTGGTGTGCGACCAAATATTTGAATAAAAGCAGTGAAATAAGGTGTTCTAAGGTCAGATTTGCCCAAAGTTGAAATTGAGTGATTTTATCTACATGGACTGTTTTTTGTTTGTGGGCTTTTCTACGAGGGAAGAGCAATTTAAACATCAAAACTGCAGTCGATCATGTTCATTAAATTGTACAAAGTCAAAATCATGCTGTTAGTATTTGCTGAGTTTTTCAGCACTAGAACTGCATTAGCCATTATGATTAAATGTAGTTGGCAATGGTTTTCTCTTGCACCTGCACTCTTTAACATCAGGAACTGGATCCTCCTCCTTGTGCGTTTTTTTTTTTTTTTTTTTAAATAAACATCTATATATCTATGCCTGTGTAGCTTCTCAGTCATCCAGGTTAAAAACACTGAAGAATCCTCTTGGATGAAAGGTGAAAATCTTTCAAGAACCTAAAAGAGAAGTCTAACTGCTTTTTACTGAAGCTCCAAGGAGAACATCTATAGATTGTTTCATCTTTAGAACAAAGTAACAGTAAAATGGATTGTTTTATACATCAAGCAGGAAGAAACTGACTGAGCCAGTGGAGAAGAAAAAGTTCTACTTTCAAACACAATAGCTAATGCAGTAGCTGCCCTGTTGGCCAGAGGAGCAAAAAAATCAGCCTGATGATCTCCTTGCATTTGCACAAATGCAAATATGTGAAATCTGAACTCACAAACTATCAAGAAAAGGTCGTCTGGAGCCCTGGATCAATGGAATGGAACAGATGCCGTAATTATTTGTAAAAGGTTTCAATGGTTATTGCAATACTTAAGTCTGGAATAAAGCCATGGTCTGAGCAAACAATCAATAGTGTAGCTAAAATATTCATGGTGCTACCAGGAGTATTCGGCTGTAGCTGCATGGACAAAGGAACAAGGCAGAGCAGTTGCAGCTACACTGCTACAGATCACACATTAGTTTCTGTCCTGGACTCCCTCTCAGGGCCTCAGCAGCTCACTGACCACAATATTAAAACAGCTCAGAGACTTCAGAGGTAAAAGATCACAAAAGCAGTTTGTTTCCAGCTGGCTGCCACAGTGCAGTGACAGACAGACAGAGAGAATGACACGCTTGTTCATAAGCCGAGGCAAAGACTAATGTGGCCTGCAGAGCTGAAGGGAAGCCGAGTCACCATTTACATGGAAGCAAATTAGCTGACATCGTTTTTTCAGACTGCAATGCAATCCTTCATTGACTATCCCTGTTAGTCCTGTTTATTATAGCTGTTTGGTAACTTTCGTTTCATTCAGGCTTTGCAACTTTCAGAAAAAAAGTGCAACACAAACACTTATTAATTACGGCTCCAAAATTATTAGATGCTGCACTTTTATCAGGGGGAAGATGTTTGTCTCGGTTTGATTAACAAGATGTTTATGCTGCTGTGAAGAGCCCTCAGGCCTGCAGCCGGTCACACAAAAAAAATCATTATTTTTAAATTAAGAATAAATAGTTTGTGCATCTCAGCCCAATGCTGCCCAGTTTTACAGGCATGTTTTCCAGCAAACTTAACAAGAAAAACTCATTCACAATCCATATGGCAATCAAGCCAGAGGCAAAAAGCTGAAAAGCAGATTGATTCTCCTGGGCCTCCGTACCTGCTCTGCTTTATGGAGGTGCGATTGGGTGCAGATGAAATGTGGCTGAGCTGACACAGTCAGAACCAAACATATAAATCACCAAAGGAGACGTTAACCTCACTGCTAGAGCTTTAAGATTCGCACATAACTGGTTCCACGTTCGTTTATGGAGCTGAAAGTCTACAGTACATGTGTGCAGATACTGTAGAACCAACATGTCAAGGACTCCAGCATGAAGATTCATGAGACAACAGATATTTTACTTCCCTCTGTTCCTCGGTGAGGCCCAGGATGGAAAAGCCACAGCAATGAGTCGCTGCAACATAATACACCAGCAAGTCTCACATCAAAGTACACAAACGAACACTTTTACTTCTCTCATTAATCACAACCACGTCATCGTTTTAAAAGGAACTAGTAATAAGTAACAGAACAGACTGAAAGGCTGAAAAAAAATGATAAAATCAAGAAAACTTCACCAGCTTCTTCTGGCAGGAATCCTAGATCCAGGCCTCCACCAAAATCTAATAATTGGGATCGCGAGTCTGAACGACATCCTGCTGACAGACACTGAGGTGAAAACTCAAACTGGTGAAGGTCAAGTGGAAACCAATATCTTTCAGAGTTTGTGACTGGAAAATCTGTTTAACATCTCAGCCTGTGGTAACATCACGGCCTCTACTCAGGAACAAGAGAAAACCATCAACAGATTGAATCCAACTACATTTTAACCGTCTGAACCCCAAAACCCCCTGGCAGATTTAAGAGGGTTGTTGTTTTTCAAAATTGCCAAAATTGTGCTATTTAGCCGAGCCAGAAACTGTAAAAACAGAATGAATTGTCAGATTTCAGCTGTCTGAAGGGTCCTTTTTTAATAATAATAAAAATGTATATAATCTAATCACCAAACCACGATAGTCATGAAGACACTTTTTCTACATGTTTCAGTCATTTTTTTCCCAAAAACAAAGCATTTATACTGATCAGACTATGCAAAAAGCAAACCTTAACACAAACGCAATGAGTTTTCAGCTGCACTGCAGGCTGTGCACTCAAAAAACCGATATGAAGCAAGAATGGAATGGAAACATAATGTAAACATGTAGTTTTCATATTTTCACTAATTATTCACCAAAAATAAAATGTTTGCACTGACCAGAGTTAGCAAAAAAAAAGTCTAATATGATATATAATATAAGTCCAGTATTGGTAAAAGTTGTGGGTACTTGGAAAAATGCTGGGCAAGCTGAGGTTTTTTCATCCATCCATCCATCCATTATCTATACACCGCTTATTCCTCACTAGGGTCGCGGGGGGTGCTGGAGCCTATCCCAGCTGACTCGGGCGAAGGCAGGGGACACCCTGGACAGGTCGCCAGTCTGTCGCAGGGCTACATATATAGACAAACAATCACTCTCACATTCACACCTACGGGCAATTTAGAGTAATCAATTAACCTCAGCATATTTTTGGACTGTGGGAGGAAGCCGGAGTACCCGGAGAAAACCCACGCATGCACAGGGAGAACATGCAAACTCCATGCAGAAAGATCCCGGGGAAGCCGGGACGCGAACCAGGGATCTTCTCGCTGCAAGGCGAAAGTGCTAACCACTACGCCACTGTGCAGCCCGAGGTTTTTTCAATTATTGTAAAAATAAAGACACTTTTTGTTGTTTCCATATAGGTGCAGGACTTTATGCAGTGAAAAATGAGCCCACAGTGAGCAAAAAATGCTTGAAACTTCAAAGAGCTTCAATCATTAAACATCCTTATAATACATGAATGATAACAGAAATACTTTGTGTGTTTTTTAATAATTTAGGTTTAGAGTGAAAATGTAGTCAATTGACAAAATAATAGTCTTTGTGCAGGCTGAACTCCGCATGTTAGGTAACAGCAAATAGCAAAAACAGTCGACACCCAGAATAAAGGCTAATCATTCTCACATACATGCTGCAGTGTTCTGATGCTTCATTATAGTAACTAACACACCAAAAGAAAGGGATAAAACCACCAATGTTTACATAGGTGGCCTCTTCATGTGAATAAAGTATATAAAATCTCCCAAGTTTTCAGAAAAGATGGTAGTACCTTGTAGAATTTGTCGCTCTTTATACGTCTCCATTTGCGAACACACATATATGTAATTTTGGAATTCATTAATTCTGCTTTTTAGATGTGAGAACATGTTGGATTAATACTTAGCTCTTCAGAGTCTATGTATGTTTATATACGTCTCACAGCTTAGGTTTCTGAGTCTTTGCAAACAACACATAAGAGTCAAAGTGCAGCCACAGCTTTTAGTACGTGTTGGTTGTTTGCACAGAGATTTTTATCCAGCGAGGAATCTGACAAAGACAACAGGAGTTCAGCCGAAGCATCAGCAAAAGAAACAAAAAGGCCCGACGAAGCTGCCAGCTCTCCTCCTCTCACCTGGCTCTGCATTTTCTCAATTACTGAAAATATTTATGGAAGTCGAGCTCGGAGCCTCCCATCGCTTCTCTATTAGAAAGCTAACTCGCATCAAGCTGGTGACCATTTGTTGCTTCTCCTCCCCCTAAAGAGCCACTAACACTGTTGCTGCTGCTGGTGTCGAGTCCCAGTGTGAAGAAACAGCTGGCGATGTGAAGAAATGTTTACAGAGTTGGAGTCAAGAGTGTCTGGGAGGAGAAATCATTTTCACTGCTGCATTCAATGGGGAAAACAACACAGTGAAAACTGAACACCTGCTGAGCGCTGAAAAATAATATCACGCAAAAATGAGAATTGATATTTAGACAAATTGTTCTTGTCAAATTATACTGCCATAGAACACTGCAGACAGCAGCACCTGGTTTTAACTCACTGTGATTTATGATATTAGAGATGATTAAAAAGGCCTGCATTATTATACAGACAATGCATGCTGAGAAACAATTTGTTTGAAGTTTATTCCTCTAACCTGCAAAATATTGACATATCTGGATAAGTCAGTCATAGCAATATCACTGATCCTACTTAAAACTGCACCTGATAATTAGTTTTTTTCTTGATGAATTTGCAGATTAGAACAGATAAGCGCTGTGAGATGACATACGTTGTGAATCTAAATATAACTGAATTGATTTTAATAGTTTTCAATTAGTTATTTAATTTTGTGTGTATTAAATCACAGTAGAGTAGAAAATGTCTATTATTGCTCCTCATAGACCAAAGAGATGTCTTCAGAATGCCTTTTGTTATTCAATAAACAGTTCAAAGTCAAAAAAATGCAGTTTATTAGATTATCGGCCCGGCAGATTATTGGATCAGATATTCAACATTTGTCTACTCATCCGTATCATATGATTTTTATTTTTTTTTTAATTTAGTAAGATCAGGTTAGTTACGCTATATGTCACTTATGTTATTCCTCTGATCTCCAAAACCCCCCGGTGGGTTTTAAAGACATGTTATCTGTAAAATATGGCCAAAATTACACCATTTATCAGAGCGGCAAAGATTAAAAATAGAATATTTTGTCAGGGCCAGGCCAGCATCAGATGGATGGAAATTGTGCAAACTAATATGAATTACATGTTAAAGACATCACTGACAAAGTAAAGAATACTCACATTCAGTTTCAGTGGGAACAGTGTTGTTGGTCAGCCTTTTTTCCCCCCAAACTTAACCAGCAGACATGAGAGTGGTAAAGCAAGTCCTGGTGATCAGCATCAGTTTCTTCAAGAAACTTAATGAACTAACGATGCTGAAGCCCTCTCGCTTGTATAAAGTTAACGAGTTTTACGACTGGCTTCACGACATGATCAAGATGCAAAACAGACTTACAGAGCGCTTCCTGATGGATTATGCAGTGGAGGACAATCACATCCAGCTCAGGGTTTTCCTCCTTCACTTTATCCTGGATTCTTTTCAGCAGCTCGATGTTTTTTCCTGTCAAGTCTGGCGATCCATCCTTGGTGACATTGGCGAGTTTACACCAAGGCAGCTTCAGCCTCTCGATGACCCCAGACACCCTGTTCTACAAGTCCTCTGCTCCTGTTTTCCCCTTCATGGATTCCATGGTCAAAAATTCCTCCGTTGTCTCAAAGTTGTCATTAATCCGTCTAATAAAAATCAAAAGCTGAGCAGTGTCTTTTATGTCATTACTTTCGTCCAGTGCTAATGAATATAACTTGAAGGACTCCGCTTTTTAACTTCAGTGAGCTGGCTAAGTCTTCGTCTATTCGTTCAACACGGTGAGTAATTGTCCTGCGTGATAAACTAATTTTTTCAAGTCTGTTTCTGCTCTCTGAACACAGGAGACCTGCTGTCTCTACCATGCATTCTTTCAAAAGCTCCCCTTCAGAGAAAGGCTTGCTAGCCTTTGCTATTTTGAATGCTAGCAAATAACTTGCCTTCGTGCTTGACTCTTGAATCGTAGTTTGTCGAAAAAAAGTATTTTGCTGAGTGTGTAAACTGGCTGCTAACCTCTGAGACGTAGCTGTCCGTTCTTATGCTAACTGGTTGCTAGCGTAGTTAGCATGCTTCGTGGAAAAGTGTCGGCTGATATTGTATTCTTTAAAAACCGCAACGGTGTCATTGCAAATAAGACATACAGCCTTTGAACGGACTTTAGCAAAAACATATTTAGTAGTCCACTCCTTCTGAAACACTCGACACTCACTGTCTGCTTTTCTTTTCTTTGATCCATTCCTTGTTACAGCAGCTCAATACAGTCGCAAAGTGGAAGAAGAAGAGAGAATAAACCAACAAAGGTCAATTGTGTCTGGAGTGCGCCATCTAGTGGCGTCAACAGAAACGCCGGGTTCTGCAGGAGAAAGCCAAATGAATGTGGTCTTTACTGTAATTTCGTCAATTCTAATATTGACCAAATTATTTTGCGGGCTGGATTGAAAAGCCCAAAGGGCCGTATGTGGCCCGGGGGCCGTAGTTTGCCCATGCCTGGTCTAGAAGCATAGCCAAATCTAAGCTCAAAAATCATATTATTCTGCATGTCTCTTAAAATTCACCAAAAATGAAACATTTGCATTCACCAAATTCTGCAAAAAACAAAAAATTCTAAACTTCTCATTGCAATTGAGAAGCAATTACAGACTCCACTGTGACCAACTGTCGCATGATGAAAAATTAAGAGACTTGTCAACTGAACTACAGGCTGTAATAACAAAGCAGACAAGAGCATGAAACTTATTAAAAATGGAAGTATTTTATCTAAACATCTATAGTATTTAGAGTCATTTTTTTTCCATTGTTGGTAACACCTTTGGGATCTTGGGGCACTTTAAAATTTTGTACATGTTGGTTCCAGGATTTTTCGAGCTGTCTAAATAAGTAATCAAAGAAATTCAACTTCTCTTTTTTCATTTTCATTGAATGTGAAGGAAAAAAAAATAAACTGCTTGGAATTCAGTGGGTTAAACATAGATAAATGTGTAAATGTACTATTAATTTTGACACCGAGATTTTCATTTGTACTTCAAGTGTATATCGGTTTCAAATCTTGGTTATCAGCCTCATTGGTTACTAATAATTTCTGTCAGTATCAGCCCTGAAAACAATCTAATCAATCAACCACTACAGTTTACTATAACGCTCAACATAGATAAAGAAGTCAGAAATCTGCCTAAAAAGTCCAAAATGATTATGTAATTCTCAAATAATTCCATTAAACAGACCACTTGTTGCAGCTTTAATCCTGACCTTGATTTTCAGGGTTACAGTTGTTCTAAGGGGTGTTTGTATCAGTTTTAAACTCTGGCTCAGGCGCTGTGGTTATTATTTTCAAATTCCAGACACAGAGGAGGAAAAAGCTGGTGAGACAACAGTGTTAATATTCAGATGGTGCTACACTCTCAGGCCATGTGAGTGTGTCTGTTCCACTGTGGATTCTCCAGTGGAGGTTATGTATTTATTGAGAGCTGTGGCTTTAAGCCCCGGTTGCTGTCGGAGCTGCATACTGATAATCTGCAGCACGGAGTTGGAAACTTCTCTCAGGCTCCAACACGCACTCACAGATACAAACAAACTCGTCATAAGTGCTGTCGGAGCCCTGGCAAATTGGCCGTGTTTGCAGTGTGAAACAATAGCTACGACCCATCTGTTGGTGTGGGCGTGAGAAAGACGAGAGAAAGCCGAGAGAGGAGATGGAGAGGTGGAGTGTGAGGAGAGGAAGAAATGAATGAAGAGACAATGAGAAGTGAGAGACAGGACAGCTGATTGTATTTTTACAAGCTGGAAACAGCGTTCGCTTGTCAGAGATCCGCTAAAGAGCCGCTAATGCTTCCTGCTGCTGCTCACACATTTTAATAACGACGAAGAAAAACAGACACCAAAGGAGGAAGATCTGATCATCCTGCAAAACGCTGCATCAGCATGAAGAGCTGAAACACTTTTTAGCTGGGAAGAGGCTGAATGGAGAAGCTGGGTAGAGAGGCCACACGATTTAAAAAAAAATAATCAAAAAGCTGGCAAAATGTAGTAGCAAAAATATAGAAATATACCGTTCAGTACTGTAACATTCAAAAATTGTTAAAACAGTGAAAATGACAATAATATATGTAAAAATGACGCTTTTCAGCGCATTTAAATACAGCAAATCTGTGTAATTTTATGGCCACACATTATTAAAGAACAAACACTTTTGATGGTAACATTATTTACAGTTTTGGCCTGTTTTTTTGTTTTTATTTGTTTGTTGTTTTTTTGGGGGGGTTCCAAATTTTTTTTAAAAAAATGACAAATGCTATTTTGTTTTACCTCTAATTTAACACAACAGGAAAAATGTGTAAAATAACAGTCAGAAATTACATTTTCAATCTCAATATAATTTTTCTTTCAAATAACTGCAAATATGTGTAAAATAAAGTTTGTTTTTATTTTGTTTTGCTGATTTAAATACAGCAAAAAACATAGTGTAAATTTATGGTCAAACATGGTGGTGAAAAAGCTGATGAAATTACACACTTCTGATGTGAAGTCATCATGCAGTTTTATCTGTGATTTAGCTTGTTAATTGTAATTTAAAATAACAGGAATAATAAGTTAAAAAAACAGTTAAAAATCACGCCTTTAAATCCCAAACCTCAAAAAAATGCCAAATATGTTTAAAATACATTGTTAAATATGTTTTATCCATTTATGTCAATTTAAATACAGTAAAAAATAGTATTTTACAATCCAACACTGTAAAAAAAACTACTATTTGTAAAAATACTAATTTGTAGTATTGATACTGCTTTTGGCATTTTTATGAAAATTTAAATGTTTTCTGTGACCACTTTCTGTGGTAATGAACAAAGTACTGTAAGGTTTTTTAATGTGAATATTATTTACAGTTTTGGCCATTTTTTTGCTTGCTTGTTTGTTTTCCTACTTTTTTCAAATAAAAAATATATGCATAATAATGTTTTTTATTTAAATATAGTAAAAAAAAATTAAATCTTGTAATTTTTTTGGTCAAACATTATAATAGAACTAAATGCAATTTGTAAAAATACTGATTTTTCATGAGATGCTACTTACAGTATTGTCCTGATTTTTCAGGAGTAGCATGGAATTTTTTTTCTCCTTTGATTTTGCTGTTTTTTCCGGAAATTTAACAAAATTGTGAAAATCTGTAAAATAACAGGAAATTATTTACATTTTTCTGATTAAAAAAGACATTTTTTTTACAGTGTATATGAGGCACACTGTGATTTGTAATATCACAAATGAACAGAAAGATTTGCATTTTTACGCCAGCAAAGCTGATTTATTCTAATGTCCTTCACGGTTTAATGAAAACATGCAGAGAAACAACAAATCCAGGAACTATGAGGAGAAAGACAGAGACATTAAACAAAGAGATGGAAGGAGAGAAAGCAGGAGGCCTGAGGGAAGAAACTGAGAGGCAGAAATGAGGCAGAGAGTCTGGATAAGACGACCACAGTGAGTTTCTCTTTATCTGAGCTGATAAGACTCGACTTGGTTCACACAGTAGAAGATGCAGGACAGAAGTTGCTCCAGGACTCAAAACACATTCACAGGCTGACTTTGAAGGAAGTTTGAAGACATTCAAACATGCAAACACATTTATTAGAGGATAAATCTGAAGTTTTTCCATTATTTTATTCTATTGCAATAAACAAACATGAGCCCAGTCACAGATGTCGAATTTCATTTCAGTGAAAGATCAAAATATTTCCTAAAACAGACAGGACGCATTACATTTTTTTCAATGTTACTGACACTGGAGCAAACAAAATCTTTGTTGGACACTATATCTAAAATTGTATGAACCCACACCTGCAGAGTTAATCAAAGAACCAATTGAAAACTAGTGTTTCTTATCTAGAATTTTGACTTAATCAGTTAACAGTTTGGTGAACATGACATTAACTCTTGCATGGCAGCACACTAATTATCTTATTTTTTCAAATACGTTCACTTTTACTATACTATAAAATCTGCCATTTTGAAAACTAAACATATAACTGACATTCTGCAATTCAGAAATCCAGAAATTAACTGACAATGAAAATAAGCATTAAACATTGTGCAGCAGTAGGACAGAGTTAAACCATAGTGTGTGTTGGGCTGCAGCGGTTTCACTATATTTTTAGTTAACTTTCATAAGTGACTGAGCAGGTATGACAAATTGTACCACAAGAACTTTTTTAAATAACTAAATTAATACATATCTAGTCTAATCTAAGTAGAAGAGAATTCTGGAGATTTGAAGATTCTCAAAATATTACTAAGAAAAATATTTTTTCCAGTACACACAAAAACATTCTTTTCATTTTTCCCCCCCATACTTCAACTCACCCATAATCAAATATTATTTTATATATTATTTCATCTATTTGTCCAATACTGTAGGTTCACTGTAATTAGGAGAAATGACAGTGTTAATTTCAGGTTTCTATCTTTAACAGTTCCTCCGATAGTGTGGATAAAACAGCCTGAAATGACTATGTGCTACAAAACATGTTTTGATCTGCACAGTTTTCTTATTATCGTCTTAGAAAATATTTGATACATCAATGTACAACCTCACTGATAAAATTCTAAATACAAAAATTTCAAGAAAATCAGTGACGGTCAGGCTGAAGGCCCCTGATTATTTCGGATGGAAACCACTGGAGCTTCGCAATAGATGCTGCTGTGCAAAGGCTTTAGACCAGGGGTGTCAAACATGCGGCCCGTCGGCCAAAACCGGCCCACGGACGACTTTGCAAAGTGTAAGACTGCAAAGACATTAACAGCAAATTGGAAATTTGTGAAACCGTAAATTTAAAAAATAATTTCTAGACCTTGACAAGTTGTTTTGATCATAAAGTAAAACACTTTATAGTTGAGTTCCAGATACCTCTGACTGAATGTTGTGTGCCTTTGTAGATACACTGTGATCTGTAAGTTTTAATGTGTAAATAATAAACTGAGGCATACTACTTTGAAATTTTTCTGAAGAAATTTCAGGTCAACCATGTTGTGTAAAAAGACAGTTCCTTAAATGTGAACATTTTCAGAATGTACCTTTTTTGCATTAAAACAAAGGGAGAATTAGGAGTTGTCATTATTTATAGGTTTGTATGCTATGATTTTACTGGTCCGGCCCGCTTGAGATCAAATTGGGTTGTATGTGGTCCTTGAACTAAAATGAGTCCGACAGTCCTGCTTTAGACCCTAAAAGTAAAGTGAGAGTGTTTTCAAATATAATGGCATGAGAGAAGTTTTTCTGTATTGATTTACTTTATTGAAAGTGCACTAAACTGAAAAAAACACACCAAAAAACCCCTAAATCAAATCCTTCTTTAAAACAGCACAAATGGTCAAACCATTTGCTGCCTTGTTCTTCTTGTGGCTGAAGACAGTTTTTTATGACTCTGGCTGGATGTTTGGGCTCATTGTTCTGCTACAGAATGAATGTGGAACCAACCACATGCCTCTCTGATGATACTGTGTGATAGATAAGAAACCTAAAGTGACTAAAAAGTTGCACAGCATTAGCTGACAGGGCACCAAGACTAAACTAAACCCACTAACGCAGTGAACAGCTCCACCGCTCAGTCCAGCAGACACATGCAAACAGACAGATGAAGGGCGTCTCTGTTTCTGGGCAGCACCGAGTGTGTTTTACAGGAAAGCGTGGGCCGACTGACTGACTAGTGCAGATTGTAGTCGTGACCCTCGACCTGAGCAGAAACAACACACAGAGGAGAGAGGGGAAAGGACAGACAGCTGCTGGGAACGAGGGGACAGATGGACAAACAGAGCAGCCACCTGTTTTCACTCCTCAACACACATATTTACGGTCAGACAGTCGGCTTTCTGCGCCCAGAATCAGCCCACCTCACCGGCTCTGCGTGCTTCAGCTTCGCACTGATATGAATACGAAAAGGCAGCATGTTTCAACAGTTTGCCTCCCAGAAAGGGCCCACAGTCAGAGGAAGCATGTAGTCTGGACAGGATCAGCAGCCAGACCCCGGCAAACACACACAATCACCACCACATGCACACAAACACACACACAGGCTGGCTGGCAGGCCTGAGTATTGGGCATTAGGTTTGGCAGCGGCATTATAGGCTGCCACATAAGCCTCTTCCAGTTTTTACTACAGTAACATCTGCTGCCTGAGGTTACATGTGTGGATTCAGCACTTGCACTGATAATACAGCAGCACGGACAGCAACACTGGGAATACGATCTGCATGAGCCTGATACAGTCACAGTTGATTTGAATAATTGAGGTCATTTGTTTCCTTCGGTGGAAAATACACACAAAAAGGCACTATTTTCTGTGTTAATTTATCAAGTGCATCATTAAAAGGGAGATTAATAGTTACTTTGCCTGTAGTATCTTCTGTCAACACAGCAAAGACAGCCCTTAAGTTAAACCCTTAAGTATTGCTTTGTGTCCCCAATGGATTTCATCGGGGACACAGGAAATACGTCTACTTAAATAATTAGAACACCTGCATGTGTCTCTCCCAATAAAAACCTGAAAGAAGCGTCAGAATTTCAATTTTTGAAAAACCGCTATTAACATATTTTTTGGTATAACAGTACCTTAGTAATGGGAGGGTCTTTTCTCTTCAGCACTGGCCCTTTATTTACTATCAGAATATCCATTATGACACCATACAATCACCAAATCTTTTTTTTTTCTCCAGTGTATTATTCTTAGTATTAGTATCACCAGTCACACACAAACACAACACGGCTATGTAAACACTGGATCCCAACCGAAGCAAAATTTTGGGGATCGTTACAGGCTTTAAGAAACAAGAAAATCTGATATATCAGCCTATATTGTTTATATATTTGTTAGAGTTGTACTAAAAAAGGAAGATTTCATGTGGCCACTGACAAACCTCAACTCCACACCACTGCGTACTCTGCTGCATGTGCTGCTCATAGTGAGAGTCAGAGCTGCTCCACTCTGTGTTCCATGGTGAACATACAGTAACAACAGAGTTTAAAAAAAAAGACAAAGATGAGCACAGTTCATAGTATATTTGTACAGGTATATATAGACTGTATTGAAAACCCTTTAACTGCCTTTTGTGAGAAAATGTTGTGAATTAGGAAACTGAGTGACAAACAGTTTTCATGTAATAAAATATGAAATGAGACAGTTTCTAAATGATCCAAAGCATCTGTTTCAACATTACATTGTGTGAATGAAAGTTGCATAACAGACAACATATGCTGATACATCTGTAGCCAATATCAGCCTATGTTGGCCAATTATTTATTGCTCAGGCTTGAATAAATGCATACATACATCAAGACATGTGCACCATAAAGTGGTTCAAATCCATCACAAATTGGTGTATAAAAGATGCAGGAATGCAGGAAATGAAGTGTATGATGGAAAAACTTTCTGGGCCAGGACTCCTAGACAAAAAAAGCAAACAAACAAAACAAAAAACATGCACCTATGTATGATATTTTCATTGTCTGCTGCCATTGCTAGTGTGTTATCTAATAAATGAGAGTCAATTCCAGAGAGTTAATAATCCACATTCATAAAGTTAGAAGACTTGTGAGGGGCAGATTAGAGAACAGCACGGTCCCAATCCAAGCAGCAGATGCCAACATATCCTGACTTGAACCCCAAAAACACTTGATCCTGCACTTCCCATAATGCAACACTGCAGCATCAGTACATTAGACCCTCCCTCCACAGTGCTTTAATTATTTAGTTTAATCTTTTCTCACAAATTTGTGTCCACCAAACCCCACTGATGGCGCTCAAGTAATTATTTTTGACAAAGACCCTGCAGAGCCACTCGTCTCCTCACAGCCTGCAAACTCTCGGCCCAATAAATTAACTCTGACATGTGAAACTGGCGCAGTGCCCCTTTAAAGGAAAGCTGTCGTTCAGGCTTTACTTTGTTCAAGCTCATTTAACTGTCAAGCATATCTTATCTAAACTGGACTGACCTCACTGAATTTCAGTGTACCTGAAGTGTGGCTACAGTGCAGCTGCATGAAAACAGAATCAGCGGCCTGGCAGCAGATGTTACCTTCAGAGGAAATTTAAATAAAAGATTGGAGATCCCTATTGAAGTGTCCCTGAGCAAAAAAAAAAAAAAAAACTCCACTGAATCGCCACCAGCTGCAGCTCAGTAGGTGACCCTGGCCTCGAATATCAAATAGCAACGATGGTGGAACTGTAGGGAAAAAACACACGTCATTGCGAGGATCGAATGCTGGTATATCTTAAAATACAGTCAGTGGAAACGCAGGCCAGCGAGTGTCTGACCTGGCTGTGGTACAACAGACTGAGGTCTAGTCAGAGTCTCACCCCTTTAATCCCACCTGATTGTCATCTTAACCCTGCTTCCTGCTGATTTGTTACATAACAGCCAAGGTGTGCACAGACACCGACACTTACAGGCTGCAGCCTGCTGATGTATGGATGAGTAAATGCTAATAAAGTGCATAAATAAGCATTAGTTTCAAGGCGAAAAAAGGGAGAATAAAAGCATTCCTGTCTGCCAGAAAAGTAATCCTGGGTGATTTGGCAGTCTGCTGCCTCATCATTCAACATCTTTGCCATTTGACCAAAACAGATCATTTGAAGCCCAGAGGTTAAAAATAAATCAAAAACAGTATGGAAACCTGCAGAGCTGCACTCAGAGAAAGCAGTAATCTGGTATAATCTGACTAACATCCACTGTGGAGATGACTGTCTAAACCACACCTACGCTCTGGAGACACACATGCAGAAAATGTGCACATATACTTTAAAAAAAATAACATGCAGACTTCCAGATTTCCTCCTAAACTGCAGCTATATATGAAGCCAAATATAAGATCCAAACTATAAGCGATGAGATGTAGAAGCTAAGAAGGTGAGAAAGCAACAACACCATGAACTGTCCAGAGTAATTAGCAGAGCTAAAGTGTGTGTGTGTGTGTGTGTGTGTGTGTGTGTGTGTGTGTGTGTGTGTGTGTGTGTGTGTGTGTGTGTGTGTGTGTGTGTGTGTGTGCGTGTGTGTGCGTGTGTGTGTATCGAGTATCGACAGGTGATAAGCAGGCGGCATTTAAACAGCAGCTGTGCAACTGAGGCCCGTCAGGCTCTGCAGAGAAAGCGTGGCACCAGAGACCTCTGAAAGTTTAATAAGCTCTTTATTTTAGAGATGAGCTGAGACCGCTACAAGGAAAAGAGAATTTGACGACATCAGCAGCAGGTTGGTTCATCCTGGGCTCTTTTCTGTACAACCACAGGGTGGGTGGGGGGTCCTTTCAGATCAACGCCAGCTGATTGGTGGAAGAAGTAACAGGCTTTTTCTAGGGATTTACATTCTCATGGCCCAGTTACACAGGTGCAGGTTTAAAAAATGGAAGGTTTTAGACTGAAAATGACAAATATAACAAACCATGCAATTATGTTTATACCTATACATTTTATAATTATTTGCTAATAAATGCTTAGATCAGCAGATGCCAGATCAATCTGCCTTCAACACAATTTGCCTCTCATTTAATGAAAACAGCACATTGCACTGTCAGCCAGAAACAGAAAGCACAAACAGCAGAGATCCCCTGCCAATGCACCCGCTCTAAATCACACTAATTCAGCAGTAGACGAATACAAAAATGCAAAAATACAAAATGCAATGCCCAAGATACAGCACCACTACTAAAATCATACTTGAGGAATACAAATGTGTTTTCACATATGTTTTTATGCTTAAATTACCTTCTTAACATGTCCATATGGTGTTTTGTATATGCTAAAAGATACATTGTGAGCAAAACAAGCAGCCAACACCATGGCTGAGCGTTCAGGGGAACCCAGATAGCTCAACTGGTTGAGCGGGGGACCCATAAACTGGGGCTAGATTCCCCGATGCAACGGCATGGCTTCAATTTTTAAGTTTTAAAGTTTCATATGTAACAAGCCTAAAGAACAAATCCTGTCAGCTTGCAGGACAGAGCTTTCTTTATCATTATTCTTGTTCAATTTGAATAGATATCGCTGAATTACTTCAATTTTACAACTTGACATCTTGCCACGCAGAGTAGCTTTACAGTGTTTGAGCAGAGTTGCTGGTGAGCTGGTGTGCTGGAGCTGCAGTGAGTGGGGAGGGGAGGCTGAAAAGGCTGGCATTAAGGCCGGAAAGGAATACTTTCATGGTAGAACTTCAAAATTTGTAACTTTGATAGCTCGATCTCAACAGACCACACATACAACCCTAGTCACTCACGTTGACCTGGTCAGGAAAATATAACCTCCTGATAGGTTTACAGGGTTAAAGGCCATGTGCCACTCAATGAGATGAATGGGAAATCAGTTGCATTAGCAGGGAGCAAGCCAGGCATCATTTCTGTGATGGGTTTTCCAAATGAAAAAGGTAGGAAACGATGAGGGACGACAAAACAGCAACAGTGGTACCAAACTGCAGGACAGCTGTCCAGGTTCTTCATACAACAGGATGTTGTGTGTGTAATTGGGGGTCAATGTTTTTTTCATTGCCAATATCAACAACAATAGAACCTATATATGCAGGAAAAACTTAAATCTTGCTGTCAGAAGTTGGACCAACACAAAACTTTTGTTGGAAGGCTTTTCTTCATGTTTTCATAAGTTTATTTAAAAGAAAATTGCTCAAAATTTGACCTTTAGTGCTGATATTATTCATGATGCATAATCATGGCTCAGACACAGAGTGGTGACATATAGAGAGACAGCTGCATCAGAGCCACAACAGCACTTCATTAAATGAGCTCATTTATTTAAAAAACAGTGATACTGTTAATGTGAAAACCACTGCACATCAGACCTAAAAATCTGCCAAATTTGTAAACGGTCGAGCATGTGCACATACATTAATACATCATGACTGAAAAACTCAGCATAAAAGCCCAACTCATCATTCCAGATGCTGCATGCTAAAGCCTCATCTATAGAGAAATACATCGAAGATCAGAGTAAATACAGAACTGCTGTGAGCTGGATGCAAAGTGTGGCTTCACCCAGTAAAAATGAATTATTCAGCAGCTCACAGGCACTGAGGGCTGCACTCAGGCTGCAACAGGGACCTGGAACGTGCCTCAAATTGACAATAAGTAATTAGAAAACCATTTCCGAGAATCGCCTCAGATCTGCACTGAGGGCTTGACGTGTGTGATGTGCACTTGTGATACACTTTGTGCTTCTGTTGCTTTCTAGTGAAGTTCTCTTTAATGTTTAGTTTGTCCCTCACCTTTCTAAGCTTCATTTTATCTTGGCTGCTTTGCTTTCTAAGAGAAGTGTGTCTTTTTTCCAGGAATGCGTTCTCAAAGGTAGCACAAGGCTTCCTGGTATAGAGTTCTGTCAGCTTGCCAATTAAATCAAAGTAATTAGATGCAACACCACATGGCAACAATTAACTTCAAAGCAAGAAAATAAGAACACGGACCATCTCGTAATGAGAAATCTCTGAAAAAGCTTTTCATGATTAAAAATTGCTCTACAGATGAGACAAAAACGACATTTTTTCTGAATTTCAAAAAGAACTCCATAGAAAGGTCAGAAAAGGGGCACTGTAGCTATACAATTAGAAGAGAGGAACTACATATATATTACATTTTATCACCTACAAAGTTAAAACCAGAGCAGACATGTGGGGATAAACTCTCTCCATCCCCCCTCGGTGCAGCCTGTTGAGCCCAGCTGACTGCTGGGAGTTCATGTGTCAGATGATTCTCTCTCCCACTGCACCGGCTTTGTCTGGGGGAACAAAGATGGAGAGGTTTGTCCGGGGTCGCTTCATTATGGAGGCCAAATGAGGCCTGACTGCGACGTGGATGACCTGTTTCACAAGTCGCTCTCTACACTCCTCCCTCGCTTGTCTTCGGCCTTCTCTCCTCGCTCTTCTTGGAGCTGCGACTCTTATTTCCCCTCAGCGTTCATTCAACATGTAGCGAGGCCACAATCAGCCGGACAAAGGGTGTCAATTTGGCGGTGTTGTTGCGTTGCCGGGGCGACCACTTCTGATGACGGAACTATTCGAGGGTTTGTTCAGAGGCTGCAGCGTGGTGGCAATGTGATATGTTGTTATGAAGATAAACTATAGGCTCATGTGTGTCTATGTTTAGATGATATTTGTATTAGAGAACATTAGTCAATTGAGAGAAGGCAAAAAAAGATCAGATATACTGATGGAGTTTTTTTTGTCAGTTTTCATTGTCTAGTGGGCAGCAGGGAGACTTAAAGTAAAGCTTTTATTTCACTACAGTTTGAACCACAGAAACATCCCTGCAGGCTGGCAGGTTTGTATGTGTGTGTGCTTTATTCATTGTTTTAGAAGGAATCTAGTTTTATAGTGAAACTGTTTATAAGAGCAATGATGAAATCTGCTGACAGTCAAAACTCATGATAGCTTTGCTGATTGAAGTTAAAGAGCCCATAATATGCATATTTACTGGTCTATACTTTTATCAGTTGGGGTCTATTAGAATATGTTTAGATGCTTTAAAGTTCAAAAAACACATTATTTTTCTGTCTTTGTGTACATTACTGCAGCATACCTCACAGTCTGTCTGAAACACTCAGTTGTAGTCTATTCAAGGCCCCGCTCCAGAAATGCCCTGCCAGCTGTGACCAGACAGTAGGGCTGACGAAAGTGAAGCAAAGTTGGTTAGTGCAGAACGGGATCTATAAGTTGATGTAGCCAAAGCATCTCCACTAAGGAAATACAGGTCGACTGCATGGATTTGTTGGAGGGTCAAACTAGCCTCTAAACCGGTTTTATGCAAATGTTGTACATAATGATGTCAAACAGTAATAGAAGAAAAGCCTAGACTTTAAATGAGACGTTACAGTCAGGTAACTAGCAGAGTTTTCTGAGAGAGCATAGCTTCCTTTTGCATAGACTGTGGGCTGTGTAAGTTTGCAGACCTTCAAGAAGCTACAACATACTAACGAGAAGGGGAAAACACAAAAAACATATCATGGGCTCTTTAAGAAAAGAAGAGTATGAGGTTGCAGTAAAGCTGAACTGTGGAATTTGATTACTTTTTAAAGTAAAAGCTACATTCAAGTCATCACAAAACACTGGCTAGCTGATTACTGAAGCATGTGATCAGCTGGTTTGGATCAGAGCTGGAGGGTGTTTAAAGGCCTTGGCTTCACTGTTTGGACTTCTGGAGTCCTGCCTGCAGTGAGAAAGGCGATTCATGGCCAGAAAATACCTCAAAACTCAGACTCCATGTCTCATGTTCTAGCCACATGAGAACAACAGACAGAGCTGGCAGTCGAGTGGCAAGAATAAGAAGCAATGCCACTTTAGCACTTGAGTAATTGGTAATAACTTGCGGAAAAAGAAATAGATTAAACTATTTTCCCATTAAAAAGCCACAATTAGCTCCATAAAGCTGTGCTCTCCAGTCATTCAATAGCACTGAACGTGAACTTGTAAAGCAACAAACATATATTAAAGGAAAAGATAGGATTTCTTTAATGCACTTTGATAAACACCATTTTGTCAGTAAATGATTAGCTGTTCATGGAGAAGTGTTTCAGATGAATTGATGAATTTAAACAGCATGAAAAGAAATCATTTAGAATTACTTTAAGGTGCTGGCAGAGAAACAAGAGGTTGTCTTTTGATATAAAGTCATAAGGTCACTACAACTAGAAATAAAAAGAGATCTTATATGCGTGTTGGTTGAGCTTTTATCTTGTGAAAAAGTGAATCTGCCTGCAGGAAGAGGATTAACACACATATTTGTCAGCTGTAACAACACCCCCCCCCCCACCCCCCACACACACACACACACACACACACACACACATACACAAAGCTTCTGCATTATGAAGCCCTCAGAGAAATTCAAACCAAAAATCCATGTATTACCATGACAATAGAAAACTCTGGCTATCACAAAAAATGTGCATCTGCTTCAATAAAGCCCTTTATCCTGTCTGTGTAAACACTGCTGAGCTGATGTGTGTGTGATGCATCTGCATGGCGACCTGACAGAAGGTTCAAGGAGTTAGCGGCCGCAAGGGAGCAACAATAATCCTTTTAACCAGTCCAGCCATATTCAGTGTCTGTTCGGCTGCCGCTTGAAGAATGAATAAAATGTTATAAGTTTAGCCATCCGTTTTAATCTGTTTCCTGGTTGACTCCAGGCTGGATTTTTCCGCTGTCTCAGGACAACTACAAGAGATGAGAAAATGTGAGAAGAGGGAAATTCACTGCTGCCATTTTATTATTGATTTCCAGCCACCCTGCTGCTTTGGTGCCTCGACCACGGCTCCTATACAGCATGAACTGTGCAGGAGGGATGTGCAGCGATAGGAGGAGTGGTGCAGAGTGTCACCACCTGTGAGCTGGAGTTTCACTTCTACAGTCTATCAATCAGTCCTGCACAAAAAACACCCATGAAGCCAAACTAAACCCTGTTCAACATGCTAAAGCACAGGTTTACAGACCCTTTACATCCCCTCAGGTGATGACAACCCATATCACTGCTGCTTCCTTTTTGGTCCTCCATCTTTTCTTGGCTCTGAAACAACAACTTTCATCTACTAGTTACTATAACACACACCTTTTAAATCAGATTATTATTATCCTTTTGCATATTTGAAGTTGTTTACATTACATACTATGTAATCTTGCACATTCTCAGGTGATTAATTTGCACATTTCTGTCCACTGAAGGTATTTCTATAATTTTTTTGTGACTTATAAACCCTTGATTACACTTAATGCTAATTTAACTTGTAACACTCAATACCTACTGAATGACAAAAGTTTTTCAAAATCTACATGTTACTGTTATGTTACTTTATGGCCTCATAATTTACACCTAGTTTCACATGGAGCTAAAAATGCCAGCAAGTCAGACTACAATTGATCTAATCAATCATTTCTACAAAACTCCAACATTCAAACCATAAACTGGATCAATGAATAATCAAATTACCAATAAAGAAAACATATTTGCCCCAGCAGAAATGGGCTTTAGGTGCATTTAAGGTCTGGGCAGCAAACTGACACTGATATGAGCTCAGTATACAGTCTATAGTATATGAACAATTACAGAAAGGCTTACATACACAGCACAATTAGACTAAAGCACATGGAAAAGATGCATGTGAGGGAAACATGCCTACATGCCTGAAGGGAACTGGTATGTACTCGAGGTCTGATTAGACTCCTCTCCTCGGCAAAGCACAAACTGTGCAATTGACATCTCACCCACCAGTTAATTTTGTTGCAGCTGCTACATCTGCTTTAACACAAAAGACAAAAGTCTCTGCTGTGAAGACACATAAGTGACGAGGTTGGAGTGCAGACTTCACTATAATTAGAAACAGTTTACAAAGATATAAATTACAGATAAAATCAACAATCTCCTTGGCAGCTGAGTAGAGATTGGCGATCTGATGAGCACATATTGTGGATGAACTGAATTCATAGAGGAATGGCACAGATCGCATCCGACATGCAGCCTGGTCAAGTTGCTGTTGTGTAATTCGTCAGCGTCCTTTAGCTCTTTCTCCAGTTAGTCTCGACCTGCAGACAGACTTCAACTCTACCATCTTGGATTGCAGCCGGCACCAGTAGTCCTCCCGAAAGCTGGAGGGTCACTTAAACAAAACCAAGCTCTCGTGTAGAACAAGGATGCTGGAGTTGGAGTCTGTTTACAGGACGAGAGACTCTCAGCTCAACGACATCAAGGATCATCACAACAAAAACCTGGCAGCTTATGTTGTAAACAGAAGACCACACAAAGAAAACCAGAAATCAACATCCTGAAAGGAGCATCAAAACAGCCAAGATGCAAATCACCACTTCTGGTCAGAACTTTGTACATGAAATCAGAGCAAACAGAGAATGCAAAGATTTGTAGACTGAAGTGACAGGCTTTGTATCCAGTAGGGATAAACCGATATGGGTTTTTTAGGGCCGATACCAATGCGCATTGTGGGCAATCAAGAAAGACCAATAATTGATATTTGGAAGCAATATACATAAGACATTAGATGTTTTAACAACATGTGATAGCAGAGAACCTGTCATAAGTGGACTCTTCATTAAGAAAGGTGACTATAACTTAATATGTACAATAGAAATAGGAGTAATTAAATTAGGATGCTCTCCTCTGTTTAATCAACTCAGATTGATCAGTTTGTCTCCTGCAGTTACATGTGCTTTTCTTCATTTTCTCAATCTTTCACTGTTCTATGACTTTTCTTGTCCACTAAGGTCCATATATTAAAGCATATTAATTCTTGTTTTCCAGCCTCTGTTTCAGGGTAATCTGTCAGTGCCTTCTAACTTAGTCGCTAGCCGTTAGCACAGCTTTTGCCACAGTTAAATTTGCTACCGATTTGCGGACACAGTTTGCGTTCCTTGTTCTGACATTTCTGAGACCAGAGAGTGATGACAGGCAGAGAGAGGAGGCTGCATAAGACCTGAAGTAGTACATTTAATCAATCAATAATCGGTCAATAAAAATACCGATACCTATAATCAGAAAAAATTTAAATATCAGCCAGACAGATAATCAGTCTATCCTTATTATCCAGACAACTGTATGCACAACTAATCATGTGATCCCGTAAGTTAAACTACATCTGAGGAGAGATTTGTGATCCAGATCCTGATTTTGCCCCAAAAGACTGGGATATTATCCACCTCAACTGGGCAAACTCAACTGACTGAAAAAACTAAAAATGCCTCGGCCTCACATTCACCTCCTCTCCTCTACCATCATCCCTGTTTCTCCTCACTGTGTGCTGACCACCAGAGCTGAAATAGCACAAGCATAATCTCAGAAGAAGACAAGTGAGGGGAGAGAGGGGGTGGGCAGGGGAGGTGAGAAGGGAGAAGCTGGCAGGCCAGAGCAGAGAAATGCACATTCATGAGCTGTCGTGGCTCATCATGCTGGTCCGGCCTCCCGCTGGCGAATCACACAGATGATCGCATCGAGGGCATGCAGCTGGTCGGAGCTTCACGATGGCCAACACGATCTGTGGACGAACTCCGAGCGAAACATTCAGGAATGAAAACGCAGAGACAGGAGCTCACACACCAAAACACGCAGCAGCAAACACGCAGAAAAAATTACGAATAAATGACTACAATACGAAGAATGAGTCGAGTTTTGTTTGTGTGTGTTTGTATGAAAAGTTCGTTAAATGTAATTTTGCAAGTAAGATTCTTCAGTTATTATACTTTGACATTTTTCAAAACCAAAGAGTTTCCTAACAATGAGTATTTGCAGTTATTTCTAAAATGAAAACTAAAAATCTAAAGTCATGCCAGCCGAACCTGGATGCTGCAGTCTTTATTATACATCGCAGTGTAAATATGTTGAACAAAACAACATACAATGTGGCTGTTTTCAGAGCTATATTAGCATATTTAATGGTGATAAACCATTAAAATTTCTGTATTTCCAACTAGAACTGTAACAATTATCCAAATTATCACTTCAGTGGTTACCTATTAAATCAATAGCCAGCTCGTTTGAGAATCAGTTAACCAGTTTGCTTGTTGATGTTTCACCTTCCCAAAACCAGCTTGTTTTGGGAAGGTGAAACATCACAAACAGTGTTTACAAAGATTTCCACAGCTGAGATTTCTGCCATCCATGGACACGTGGACATTTTCCAAGTGTGCCATCATCAGGTCCTGCAGCTGGCAGCAACAGTATTCCTCCTCAGTCTGCAGCAGATCAGAGAGCGCAGAAATTCCACCAGTTTACCAGAGTTTCTAATCTTTCTGCCGCCGTCTCCATCCTCGCAGTCAAAGTCAGCCTCACACAGTAAACCAGTGTGCTTAAATCACACAGCGAGCATCCTTGAATGGAGATCCTTAGTGCAGTTAGCAAAATGTGCATTTAACTCCAGTCTGACTGAAAACAAATGTTTAAAATTATTCATGCAGAAATCATCTTTCTTCAGAAAGCTGCAGGGAGCTCATGCTAATTGCCTCTCTAAAGGCCGTTCACAAGCTGTTTTCTGTGAATCCTCATTTCCTTGAATCGCTACAGCAGAGGTGAAGAGTGCAAAGTTAGCAGGACACCTAATAGCTGCACTAATGGGAAATGTGCCGGATTGAAATAGACTTCTTTTTAAAGCTTTCCAATGAATTTAAATCACTATGTATGCTGATTAACTGCATATGAGCAGAGTTCATAGCAGGTTTTGAGCATGTGTGTTAAAGGACGTATAGACGGTACATTTATCAGCGCTGTCGCTCTGACAGCCATCTGTCCACGCAGTCTGTCCCTCACTCACATTTACATTCAGCTCAGGAGGAAGTCGCCTCACTGGTGGCAAATGTTTCAGAGCTGAACCTGCCCTCAGGTGCAGCAAACCACAGTGAGGCTTCACAACATTCCTCGTCCCAGCAGGTGATGTCAGTGGCAGCAGCTCTCCAAACCCACAGGACGGCGAAGACGAAGCCTCACAGGTTAAACACACAATCCTCCCGTCAATCACACACACCAACAGAACTACTCGGAGCTCCGCATACACACTTTACTGCTGTGAACTGTGGATGCTGATATTTTCTTTCATTTCTTTCATCTTCAACTTCATGTTATCTTATCTGTACAAAAACACAGTTAAAAAAAGTCAAGATTATACTGAATACTATAATGTTCTGCAAAATCTGTGGAAATTAAAGTTTATTTTAATAAAAATAATTTATCAAATAATGACAGTTTTAATTAATTCAAACAGTCACACACTGTAAAAGAATAAATTACTATTTGTATTTGAATACTATTTGACGTGGACATTACTACTATAGTACTGTCCATTTTTTTAAATTATTTTTTTATAGTCAACATGCAAAGGTGAATTTACTAGATATTATATAATATAATTTAACACAACAGGGGAAATATGTAAAATAACAGTTTTAAAAATTCAATGCAATTTATGATATTTATTATACATAACTTTTATTTCAAATAACATCAAATATCTGTAAAATATCTATATATATATATTTCTTATTTAAATATTTATTTAAATTGTGTAATTTTATAATCAAACATTGAAAAAGAACAAATTACCATTTAAAAAAAATACAGATTTTTAATGTGGACATTATCTACAGCTTTGTTCCATTTTTTTTACAATTAATTTTGAAATTAATCTGTTTTTGCAGTGATTTTACAAGATATCCAAAACTTCAGAAAAAAGAAAAAAATCTGTAAAGTAACAGTTTAAGAAATTATCTACCACTTTTCAGTCCTTATTATACATATTTTTTTCAATAATGACAAAAATTATATAACAATAGCAGTATTTTTGCTGATTGATATACAATTAAAATAGTCAAACAGCAATAAAGTAGGAAAAATACAGATTTTTAATGTGGACATGATTTTAAATTTTGGCCTGTTTGATACTTTTTTCCTGTAATTTTATTAGATATTATCTGTAATTTAACAAAACAGGCGAAATCTATAAAATGACCATCTATATTTTTAAAAAATTACAATTAAAAATTGTTAACATATGTTTGCTTTTTTTTTTTTTTTTTTTTTTTACAGTGTAACTACAATCAACACGGCCAACATGGAGACAAATTATATTTTCAGCCAGCGTGAAGCCACAGTTGCATGACCGTGAAGATATAAAATAGAGTGCAGCCATAGCAGGTGGGTGTGATCTTGTGTGTGAAAAGTAGGAAAGAAGTGTGAGTGACAAGCTGCTGTTAATCTGGTATCACACCTTCCTTTTTAGATCTACGATAGAAGCGACACAAGAACCAGAGGAGGCTGATCTTCCTCAGGTCAGAGCTGCTCAACAACATCCGACAACATCGTACATTTCCGGACGGTGTTTGGTATTTACTCTGAGCACAGCTGCACAAACATGATTCTTCACCCTTAAACGGTCACACAAGATATGACAACTTTTCGTGAATATTATGGAAACCTACGAGGCTTGTTTCATATACAATAAGATGAAGCAATTAAATGCACTTTCTGTGTGCAAACTGCTGATTCAGTAACCAGAAGAAAAGTAAATGTTTACACTGAAGCATACATGTATGTAATATGTACATGATTGTCCAACAGCATTAATGCTTAACCTTCTTGTCAAAACTCACAACATTTGAAGCCTCATTACCGCTAAGCTGATGCCAGTCACAGCTTCCCCAAAGACAACGTGTCAGACGAGCCTTGTTCTTTCTGCAGCACGTTAGTCAGCAGAGATATGATCAATGAGCCAAGCTCCAGTTTCATCTAATCCTTCTGATCTCATGTTCTAACGTATTGACTCTTCTCCTGTAATTCATATTCTGTCAGTAAAGTGAGCTCAAAGACGGTTCCAAGCGGTTCCACTCACTAATACCAATACAGCTGGTTTCTGGGGGAGGAAGGAGGTTATAAGCAGCCATTTACTGTGAAGAGAGAGTCTGAAATTAATACAGGCTTAGAGCAGAAATAACCTTGAAACCACAAGCATGTGACATAATATGATACAGTAGTTAGGCCAAACATCCCTTCATCTGAGAATCAAATAGTCAGCCTAAAGTGACTCCAGTTCAACTGAGGCTGCAAATAATGGTTACTTCTATTGTTACTTATTCTGTTGGTGAGTTTTTGGTCTTAAAAAATGTCAGAAAATGGTGAAAAAATGTAAACTAGTGTTCCTCAAATGTCTTGTTTGTCCACAACACAAAGACATTCACTTCACTGTAACATCTTGTATATATCATAGTCTAAATAATGACCTTTACTGCTGCTTTTGCGCCTCTGGAAAGATGCTAAACTGCATTTCTTTTTCTTAGTACTTAATACTTGGTGCAATGACAACAAAGTTGAATCTAATCTAATCTAGAGGAGGAAAAAAAAATAAATACAAACAATTTCAGAAGCTGAAATCAGCACATGAAGACATTTTTTTTTTAAATTACACAAAGTGATTCATAAATTAGCATAAAAATGGACAACTAATCTATGATTCAAATACAGTCATTAAAAAAACTCCCTGGTGCAATTTACAGATTTGAATAGAACAGAACAGAATAGAATAGAATAGAATAGAATAGAATAGAATAGAATAGAATAGAATAGAATAGAATAGAATAGAATAGAATAGAATAGAATAGAATAGAATTCCTTTAACTGTTATTGGACAATGTGCAACAATATTAAGCAGCAATCCTCTCACTGCAAGTGTCAAGTACAGATTCTTTTAAAGATAGCTTAATTAGAATATTAGGAATTATATCAAAAACAGTAGTTTGACTGATGTTGAACTTCTTGATATTGCACATTGTTGAATATGTACAAAAGTATGGCTGAGTAGTGCACATGTTCCATACATACAAGGTGCAGTTGTATGTAAATGTGTAGTTTCAATATTCCTTGTTATTCCAATCATTTGTCTGTCAATTCTAAGAATCAGTACCTTTGTGAGTGACCTAAAAAGCACTTTCTGGGAGGAAAATCTGACTTTATCATCACCCAACAAGACTGGATAAAGTTCTGTGCTGGGCCCGCTGTGTTTATAATGAGCACAATCCCTCAGTGGCACAAATGTTTACCAGTCAAACTGCATTGTAAGTGCTTTACTCGCCAACCACCTCCCTTCAAAGCAACAAAATCCCCCTAAAAAAAGCTAGTCGGGAGGGCCGAAAAATGCCATGCGAGAGAAGAAAAAAAGAAAGGGGTAATTTCTCAGGCTGGTCTGTAATATCCTGAGTGTCCGTGGAGTGACTCACCACAAAAAGACAGGGGGAAGGAGCATCGAGTTAAACACGAGTATCAGTCAACACGAATTAAACACAGAGGACATGATGCTGTTTGAATCACCAGGTCAGAGAGGACACCGAGAGCGGTTGAAGTGAATGAGTAATGCTCCCTTTGTAGCTTATCGCTGAGACATCCTTGAGCAAGGCACTTAACCTCCAGCGGCGGCAGCACAACAGCAGATGACTGTTGTGGAAAGAAGTTAGTCAACGGAACATAACTTCAATTGGTATTTTCTGTCTCTACGGCCCAAAAAAAAACTGAAAAAATACCTTAAAAATATGTTAAAAACTATCAATATGTCAGCCAATATTTTTTATATACACATATAGTTATAATGCAAAGAGAAAGTTAGGTCACTGTTTATTAACTTTTCTAAGCGACTAATGTGCTGCAAACAGTGATAATGGAGTCTCTACTTCTTCACTGGACAAACTGTGTGACAACAATGTTTCTAAATTACCCCAAACATCCTTTTCTGTATTATGTTTCTTAAAAAGAAAAAAGTGGTTGAAAAGAAACTATGACTACTGATTGGAACAGTGGTCTCCTATGTCCATCCATCCACCCCAACCTCTATCCGATGTAGAATTTGTGCCTTTTAACTAAGAGCCTGTTGTGGAAAGACAGTATTCGACAGCACATGATTTTAACTGGTAGTTTCTGTCTCGATGGCCCAAAAAATTAGAAAAATACCTTAATATACACTTAAATGAAGCTAGATTTTGCACTACAAGAGTAGTCTACAGAGTCAAGCCTTTCTCTGTAGTGATTCAGCAATATTCATTGGGGGAACTGCCTCAAACACAAGCTGCGATTACTTTCCTCCTTGGGTTGACTTTACTTCAGCAAACTGAAACATAAGACGCGAGATGTGAGGGGATGAAACTCATCTGGGATGTCAAATGGATGGAAATTTCAGAAAAAGAAAACCCTGTCTTGGAGAAGACTGAGGCTTTTTTGGTGCAGATTGAAGGGGGGAAATGAGAAAGTGAGATTAAGGTTGGATTGGCAGAGAGGGAGGAGAGCAGATGGTGGCGGGAAGCCAGCCGCGATCAGAATCTTCCCCAAAAAACTTCAAAGGGAAATCACTGGAGCACAGTAACTTTATTCTCCTGTCCTATTTTGCATGCAGTTAACATTTTATCGTTCAATCCACCAGCAGCAAAACACAACGCATGATGCGACTGCAGGGAAGAAAGTCGATTGGATCAACTCTTCCAGCTGATTAGTCAGTTTTAATTATATCTTCCTGACATTTTATATGAATTATTCAACATTAGATTTATCACGAGGCACATCAATAGCAGCGAGACTGCAGGGAAACGTTCCTGCACTTCAATGGGGACAATCATACAGAAAAGAGGAGATTTATAAACTTAACAGCCTATTCTAAAAGGTCATAAAAATGATTTTGGCATCGAAATGGCTTATAATTTCTCCAGTCTGGACGCAGCCTTGGGAACAGTTTTCTGTGTCACTAAACTTGTGATCAGTCTGTGTGATAAAAGAGGTAAAACAGAACAAATTTGCCTCCAGAGTAAAGCTACCAATCCCACAAACTGCTCCAGAGGGTCGATTTAATCCCGCAAGAGGACAGAGACAAAGCAAGTACTGTAAATCTGAAAGCCTGGGAGTCACCACTGAGGACTGCTACACTGACATTAACTGAGAAGTAGGTTATTATGCACATTGGTAATGAAGTCATAGTTCTTGTAATGATATCTCATCCGGATGACTTCTTAATGCATCCTGTAAAGGAGAGGAGGGCATTCTCTTTATATCGCTCTCTGTCAACAGCCCTCATTGAGTAAAAGGAGTCAGTGACTTTATCTTTAGCCGTCTAAATCAATGTAAAGAACACATTTATTCTAATTTGAAATTAGCCCCAGGCTGACCTCATTAATATCTCATTTGGATGGGATACTATCACTGGCTGCAGTCCAACTTAAACTCATGAGGGACCAGGGCACTACTCTGCACATAAACAGTTCCTCCGGTGCAGTGGTTAGATTAAAACGTTCCAGTCTGCGTGGCCTCGACTCCCGTCACTCATCGGTGGCGTGAACCTGCGGCGCCTGGGAGGCACGAGGCCTTTCAGCAGTTGTCAAGGCTTGTTACCATGACACTTCACAGCCCCGTCGCCCTGACGATGCTGCTTATCAAACAGCCAGAGATTAGCTGACATCAGCGGTACGTGTGGCCTGACACGATGCAGGGAACTAAACCAACCAGCAACATATACGTTCTGTTTCTGGTGGTTCAGGAATGTGCTCTGGCCAGGCATCTTTGACCTTCACAGGGACAAAACCAGCTGATAAACATCTGCAGGGGCCAGAGAGTTTGCTTGCAATACCAAAATTCTTAATAATGCACTGAGAGGCCCTTCATTGCATCTGCAGTATGTTGTGTTCTGTGCAGTAACAATTCAAATCAAGCAGATTTTTGTAGCTTTGGTAGGGATTTATATTCATTTATATACAAGGATGTAGTGTTTGTGTACCAGTAAAACATAAAAATCTGTGTTTTATCCCTGCAGAGAGGAATTTCTGGTGCCCTAAAAGAAGTTTTAGCCTTCACCACAGAGAACTTATCAGTATGAAACTTAAAAGAAGAGAGAGTTGAAAAAAAGTCAATTAAAATCTAATTAGTTTTGTTCACTGGGATTCATTTACTTAACGATAAAAGACATTTTTGTTGATAAAATGTACAAAAATAACAAGAAAATGCACAGATTTCTGTAAAATAAACACAAACTCACAGACCAAGCATGGTTTTGTCAACCGATCCATCCACCCCAACCTCTCCCTATACAGATTTTGCGGCTTTCCACCAAGAGCCTGACCTATACTGACTTTTGAGGTCAGAGCTGCTCTGCTGGACAAACTATATGACAATGTTTCTAAATTAACCCAAACATCTTTTTTTCTGTACAGGGAGTCTCTAAGTCTGGACACAGAAAATCTCATTAACTATCATTTTTTTTGCCTCCACAGAGTAAATCTGGCTTCGTCTAAAGAGGAAAAAGTTGAACTGGTACTTCTCAGTGGACATGAAGGATGGACACATCAAACAATAGGGTGAGGGTTTGGGTTAGCGAAGTGATTTTTTTGGGGCTAATATGAATTGTAGTCATGACCAATTCTTTAGTTTCGACTGACACATTTGGTCGTCCCAAATGGGGTTTGTCAATGACACTGCTTGTTTCTTTAAACTTTTTAACCACCTTTGCCACTGTGGAAAAGCCAAGTGGAATCCTCCTTGGATGACATGCATTAAATTCATCTTCTATCTTTCAATATGTCCATCCTTCATGTCTATTGAGAAGTACCAGTTCAACTCTTTCCTCTTTGGACAAAGCCATATTTAATCTGTGGAGTCAAAAAATTATAAAGAGATTTCCTATGTGTCCAAATTTTAGGGAAACCTTGTATTATGATTCTTGAAAAGAACAAAAGGTTGAAAGAAAACAATGACGACTGGTTTCAACATTGTTCTCCTGTGTTAACATCCCATTTTTGTCAATCTATCCATCCACCCCGACCTCCTCCCTATACAGGTTTTATACATGGTCCATATCAGATAACGTATACGTCATTACTGAAATATTAATGACAGACCACCTTTTTAATGATTAATAGTCAACTACAGGGTAAAGTCACAATAGACATAACTACAGGTTGCTACGAGCTGCTTTTACAAATGGTTTATGGGCATGTTTATGCCTAGGGGAAGTCTGCCAACTCAACGTAAGTCAGTTGTGTGAACACATAGCGCCAAACTGGCAACCCAACACTCATCTCCACAAGTACTGAACAGCCACTGGACAAGTAACAGCGTGCTGACCATGTGGGCACAACTTTATGGCACAAAAGCAGCCACAAGTGTCCACCATGAGTCAGTTCAGAGCAGCTGGAGCCGCCACTCGCTCACACACCTGTTACACACTGTAGACACTTCAATGCATCCCCTCTGGACACACAATTCTCCCCACGAGAAACAGCAGGGAACACAACTTGTGTTTCAAAGTGACACCAGTCTTCACTCCAGTCTGCTGCCATTAGTGGCGTTGGTGATGTTCAATTTCAGCACTGCTCCATTCTGAGGACAGATATGCTCTGAGACACATAAGAAGCTAAAAAAAACAGCTAATGAGAGAGTTGTTAAAAAAGTATGAGAAAGATGAAAAGTAAGTGGCTTCCATTCTGGGACATGGACACAACATGCGGCTCTTTGAAACAACCAAAGCTATTGTTAACCACAGTTTGAGTTTGGCCCACGGAGAGATTCCAACAGCTGGATCCAATTAAGGGCTTTCTTAAAGGGGGCAGGCCTCATCCACACTGCATGTCTCACTTCTTAACCCACATACGACACAAGATAATGGGTGAAACAAAAGAAAATGAAGATCGCACACTTCAGTAGAAGCTCTTTTTGACATTTGAGCTTTGTCTGAACATCACCACAGAGGCATTCAAGTGGAAATATCTGAGAAAAGCTTCTGTGCTGTGTCAAACAGAATCAAGTAAAAACCTTTCTGCCTCATCAGCAACCTCAGGCGCTCTTAAGGACACATTCCTGTGGGGAAGGAAACTCTGCACAAACTAACAAAAAACAGCTTAAAATGATGGTTCTGCCAGCTTTCAGGCACGATGATGTAACTGAACAAGGCCAACTCCAGGCCTTTGGTGGTAAAATAACAGTGTGGCTGTCAAAGATGCATTAGGAACCTCAAGGCATTTGCAACAGTAATGTTACATGAGATCTAGAATTATGGAAAAGACAACCCAGTCTGCACAGTACAATGTTCCAATACAACAAAATTGCATTCTGGATTATGTTTTGATTAAAACGCATGTTTGTTTCTAATCTTTGTCATTTATTTTACAGCCGCCCTTTTTTAGTAAACCAACCATATATTAGATGAGGCAGAACTTGTCACCCTGGTAACTGAGAAAATCGAGGAAAAACTACAAACATTTTGCAAAAGGATTGTATTTGAAGCCAAACCAAACCCTAAGCAAGTATTTTCGGCGGCTACACTTGACCAAGCTTCTAACTTTAAGAATGTGCATCTTGCATGAGACTTCACCGGGAATAAAGCAACTCAAATTATACAGCATTTGCAAAGTTTTCCTCTCCAGTATTGAAACATTCAGCAGTCCACATTAGTATAGAGCCTTTTTCTTTAACTTACGCTTCCGAACCATTTAAGAGTGCGTTTCTCATTCACCCAACAACAGTGGCCGAGTTGTCATGCCATGCCATGGGGTTCAGCATCTTGTACAAGGAGAATTTGGTCATGGAGGCGACAGGGATCAAACCGCCAACCTTGCTATTAGACGACAACCCACTCTACTACCTGAGCCCAGCACCAGTCCTACACCTTTAGTCCATCTCTGGTCACCGATAAAACCCCTCAAAACTCACCTGTGTGTATCTAAATTACCTACTTAGACCATTATTTTCATGAAAATGACACTTCCTGACTTAACATGACATGAATGTAACTCTACACCCAATTCTGACCCAAGTTTTAACCTGTTGTGTTAATGGTGTCTTCTGTGCTAAAGTCCCATGTTTTGTCAACTCATCCATCCACCCCAACCTCCTCCCTATACGGACTTTGTGGCTTTAAACCAAGAGCCTGACTGATACTGGACGGCATATATGTAAGTCTACATCCAACTCTGACCCAAGCTTTAAACTGTTGTGTCAATGGTGACAATAAATACTGAAATGAAACTTGACTTTAAAAGATCATATTGCATATCAAATATCTGTCAGAAAACTCATAATTATTTTTTTTAACACACAAATCATGCAGTTTTTGTGGCAAGTACTAATAGTGGGAGTGATTCAGCCACACATGGTCGAACTGATTCTGAAGAAAAATGATGCAGAAATTCCCATCCTTGCTTGGTTCTTAAGGTTTAACGCCTCCAAAGCTGGAATCTGTGTTTTTAAGACCTATTTCACTCATTCTTGCATCCAAAAAAAACTCCACACAGACACATTAACAAGGTAAAATGCTGGATTTTTACTGGAGAGGGTCTGTTTTTACTCAACTTGGGGTCACTGTTCCACTTCAGAAAGCAACCAGCATCATGTTCTATGGAAAATAAAGACTCCATCCGTGCTACACAACAGGCAGCAGCACATGCAAGCACCTCAGACTTAACATGCGATCCAGTGTCAGACGTTACATCCAACCTGGTGTAGGATGAAGCTGGAAAAGGTGTGTCCTCAGTGCACCTCTGACTTGTGTCATGAAGTATCTGTGTGGATTCATGTCTGCAAAAGACCTGGACAGACTGTCTAGATGGAGATTCATGGATGTTCTCCAGCCATTTCTCCACGTCATTTCTCTTGTACATGACAGTAAGTGTGGCAATCATAATTCAAAAAATAAATAAATATAAAATAAAAAATGCCACCCCATCACCAGTGCTGAGAGATAATCCCTCTTAGTGTGGGAGTAGCAGCAGCAGCAGAGTGAACGAGCGCCATTCCCAACCCATGCACGTCCACCAATGCAGCACAAACTGAGGCTGTCTGTGCAATAAAACTGGCAAAATTCACCCCTAGGACAACATGACACTTCATGCAGACACTGCAAACCCCACAGCGTGTCTATGAAGCAGCCGTGGAGCCACTTACAAAACAGAATTCATTTATAAAAATGGCATTTCAGAGCAACATATTCGTAGTTTTCCACCGATCGGACACTTCTCTCGTGTTATTTCACACCGAAGAACAACCAGCAGCCTCTTACCTCATGGTGAAAGTGTTGTCAGGCCAAATAAATCACCGACTCCTTCGACGACGGCGGAGTTTGTTGTGTAGTTTTTTCACAGAAGTTCACGGTTTCGACGCTACAGGCGACCAGATGAATGAGAGGTTTCACAGTTTAGAGGCTATCCGGTAAAAGTAGAAAAAAATAGAAAAGAAAAAAAAGAAAATGAGGACGTAAAAAAAGAGAGAAGAAACAGTCCGATCCTACATGATCCAGAGCATCGCGGCTCCGCTGGTGGTGGGTGAGTCACTGGAAACAAAGTGGGAGAATCGCAACGTTTCTCGGCTCTTTCTGACGCGCTCGGCTCGGTGCGGTGCGCCGCTCTGCCGCTCTGCCGCCGCTCCGCTGCCGCTGCCTCCTGGCTGCAACACGTGCTGCGTTCACGGACACTCCGGCAACTCCTATCTTGAAGCTCCAGCAGCCTGCACCTGACAAACCACATCTATTTTCTGCAACACCAAGAAGAGAGAACACATCACTCCATTTCTTAGGTTTCTGCACTGGTCTTCTGTTAAATATAGACTTGAGTTCAAAGCCCTACTTATTGTTTATAATCCTCTAGTAAGTAATTTTGAAAAGTTTAGAAGTCCCTTTGGACCAATTTTGAGTCATTTTAGATAAAATTTGTGTTATTTTGGACAGATTTCATGTCAAAATAGCAAAAAATAAATTAAAAAATAAATGAAAAATCCAGGGCTTGGGCTGGACTTACAAAAAGTTTTTTGGGAAAAAATGGGTGATTTTGGACATCCATCCATCCATCCATCCATCCATCCATCCATCCATTATCTCCTCTTCAGAGTTGGGGGAAGGGGTGGGGTGAGGGGTGAGGGGTCAGTTAAGAATTACCAATTAACCTCAGTGTGTTTTTTGACTGTGGGTGGAAGCTGGAGAACCTGGAGAAAACCCATGCATGCACAAGGAGAACATGCAAACTCCATACAGAAAGATCCCAGACCCAGGCCAGGATATGAACAAGGGATCTTCTAGCTGTGAGGCGACAGTGCTAACCATCGTGCACTGTGCAGCCCCATTTTGGACAGCTTTAAGTAATTCTGGACAAGTTTAAATCAGTCAAATTTTGTGTTATTCTGGATAATATTTGGGTGTTTTTGGACAGATTTCAAGTCAAAATAGCTTAAAAATGAGAGCATTGTCTTGCCATACATCAAATTCTACAATGTTAGAGAACTGAATTTATTGAATATAACAGTTTTTGGTTAATAAGAAGATTCAAGGAATTTTGGACAGATTTCAAGTAAAAATAGCAAAACACTGGAGGTCTAGGGTTGCCCTTACAAAACCTTTGTGAGGCCAAAATATGCCCCTCATTTGAACATTGTGCAATTTTTCCCATTCTGAGGGGCCAATAAGTATTTATTGTTTATATTTTAGACAACTTTTAGCAATTTTGTACTAGTTTAAAAGTCATTTTGGACAAAATTTAAAGTCATTATTGATCAAATTTGGGTTCATTTTGACAAATTTCAAGTCAAAATAACAACAAAACAAAAACACAGATACATCAAGTTCCATTAATGTCAAAGCCTTCAACAGTTGGTGAAGATCTATTTTCTAATCCTTGAAGCGCAATGATCAGACAGTGACCGGTACACAGACACTCCAGTGACTATTAAAGGCCTCCTTAAAATGCAGCTTTGCTTAAATGACGCAATGCCACAACAGACGACAAATGAAAGACGAGAACAAGCTGCTGGCATGTTGGATGCTGACATGTTAGGACCTCTGTCAGGCATTTGTCTAAGAAACCTTTTCAATGTTTTGAGGCGGATGTGGATGTCCGACAAAATAATCCAAAAAACATTACAGAAAGCTATTGTCTTTGCTTTCGGAACTTATTCCTAAATGTGTTTATTATGAAAAAACAAAAAGTCTCTAGAGCTCCTTGTTGCTCTTTTTTTTAGTCTATTGATGACAACACATTACCTCTGGTTTTTTGGATAGCTTATTAAACAGAAGGAATATTAGGCTACTACAGCTCCTGCTCTCTGGTATCATCTGCAAATTTCGTTAAAAGCCTGTAGGAAACTTCATCTTCATCTGCTGCATCTTTCATTGAAGGAGTGTTCACCGTGTTATTTCCAACGGGACCTGAATGCAGCAGTTGACGCAGCCTGTGGGACGTAGCACGTACAGGTTGCCCCTGACAACTGAGTTGGATATCTTGCTGTGTGCTCCCTGAGATGTTGAGCTGGGACCAGCGGAGGAACATTTTACAAAAGAGGCTTGTGAAAATGACTGTAGGGGAATCTGCTTCCATGTCTTATAAATAACTGCAGTGATCCTGCAGTCAAGCTGCACACATACAGCAATTATTAATGTCTTAATATCTAAGCATTTACATAAGATCACTACTCTAACACAGTGTGCAGAATACAGGCTGATTCACATTTTGCTTGGATGCCAAACTCCAACAAATTTGTTGAAGATGGGAAAGTTGATGTTGATGCTGAGGTTATTTGGAGTGTTTGCTGAGGAAACTGTTCAGTATTATGGACAACTCCTCTCTTCACCACAATGCCAAACTGATGTCACATCAAAGCAGCTTTAACTGTAGACTGAGGTGCTGCTCAGAACCCCACAGGAAGTCAGTTCAGTTTTGTGTATATAGCTCCAATTCAGAACATATGTAACTCATAGCACCTTACATAGTAAAGGAGAAGACCAACAAATTCAGAGTTTCCTGTTGGTTCCTGTTGAGCAAGTATTTGGGTGACAGTGTCAAGGAACCAGAAGCTTTCCCTTTACCAGGAGGGACAAAAAACACCTCAAACAGAACCAGGCTCAGGGAGGGTGGCTCAGTTAGGGTTCTGTAGGAATGACAACTTAAACAATAGACCCATAAATCTGGATAACAACTTTAATATCATTCACAGTGTTACTTTTCTCAATACTTTGTACATTAGTTTCAGCATCATGTGTAGTATCTCATTTTCACGTGTAATCTTAGAATCATTGCCAGTATTACTTATTACTTTTCTATTGCAATCTTAATATAGTCAACTAATGTTTATTTTCAGTTATGTGTCATGCTTTTATTTTGTTGCTTTTCTATTTGACAGTACATTGCACAAGGATTTCCTGTGGTATTATTTAAGTTTTGATCTTAACTGATCCTATCATATCTTCTCTTAGCTTAGCGTAGCGTAGCCTGGCTTAACTCAATTGATGATCCTCTGGTTGTTTTTGTGAAAAAAAAATCGAAGTTTTGCTAATAGAAATAAAATAAAATAACATAAAATAAAGGATATTTCATTTTTATGTCTTAGTATAGATGATCTAATCATTAATATTTCCACATGTAAATATTTATCAGCCTGATCATTAAGTACATATTTGACACTTTGGGGAGTTTGCAGATTCAATGCAAGCACAAAAGGTTATGAAAGTGTAATTTGATGCACGAATCAGATCTTTTTGAACAAGAACTTTTCACACATTTAAAAAAATAGTACTAATTTAAAAAATGGTGCTGCCTTCCCCACAAATAAGAGCTGACGTCCTGCCACAGGTGCCAGCTGTGTGATTTACTGCTGTGTTTATCTGTGAGTGTGTTTCTGCGTGAGTGTGTGCTGATGCGGTAAATATGTTCACCCTCGCAGATTTTTAATCTGTATGTCAGCAGGGAACCAAATCGACTCCCTGATGTCGCCACAAAAGACACACAATGAGCTTAACGGGACGAGTTTCTGTTTTAAGTGCGTGGCCGCTCGCATGTCGGGTGCATGTGTGCGTCCGTCCTGCCTCAACATCACCATTACTATAATGGCGCAGCAGCAAGTGCAGCCAGTACTATAAGCCACTTATCCAGAGAGGGACCAAAAGAGGCTTAGCAGAGCTGAGACCAACTGAGACTGTTTACTCCCCAAAATTAAAAACGCTGATTTTTTAAAATTTTTTTTACTTCAAGGGGATGCTGTTCCCCCTCCTTCAGTTGTGTCTCCATCTGAGCGAACATCAGAAAGCATGATGAGAACAGTGATTAAGTAAGAGAGCTGCACAGATCGGTCCTGCCTGGCCTGGAAACAACCTGAAGAGAAGACATTATTTGAAACAGACTGTGTGTGTCCTGCAGATTGTGAAAGACAGCGATGTGCAATAAATAACATGACTGATTGATATATTTATAGGGAGCTTGGCTACATCCTGCTGGTTTCTCTGATGCCCTAAAAGGGGATTATGAAAGGGTTTTCTGAAAAATAAAAAGGTAGTGGCAAAGGTCATATTATGAGCTCTTCCTCCTTTGTGTAACGGGGCTACACTTTGATGAAAAGATTCATCAGTGGAAAGGCCGAGGTGATTTTATCACAACAATATGAGCAGTTAGAGGCGACAATCTGGCCTCCATGATGCAGGAGTTTTGGATGTCAGTGGTGATGCAAATCTCCATGACAAATAAAAACCTGCACATTCCCCTTCAGAGGTATGCTGTGTTTTTTTAATGTACTAATTCTTTCATTTTTTTCTGTTTCTGATACTAACATCTGAAATAGATGCAAGTCATCCGCCCGGGTGACGGAGCAACGACTGACTCAGCTGATGATGAATGAGCCATCAGCACGCCACCCACTCCTCAGCAGCTCTGTTATTGTGACATTTAACACAATGAACCGGTAAATGTCATTAGATCTGAGGGAAATTAAGCTTATTCTGCTGTTTCTCTCACTGCAAACTGCTCAGGGGGAGAAAGGGAAAAAAAGCAGCAGCCAAATGTTGATGTGAAGCGCGCCATCCTTACCCAGCTTGGAATTAAATCAGTTGCATACATTCGGTTTTCAGTTCACCCCATATATTTATTAGTATTCATCCATTAGAAAGCGTGAACTTCGTCTGCCATCTAGTGTAGGAGCCAAGAAATCATCCTTACCAGTTGGAGTGCTTCTTCTCAAAACTCTACACTGAAAAAAGTGAACCGAATTGCTAGATTAAGTGACATGCTACTGAATTTAGTTTATCAAAAATAAATCATCAAGTAATAATAATGCCACTGTTTTAAGTAAAATGTATCCAAATTTTTTTCAAATAGGTATTGCTGCAACTTAATTTAAATTTGAAATTTGCAGTTTTTTCAACTTAAATATTTATTTTACAAAAATGTAAAAGTAAAGCCTGATTTTGTCATTAGTTTTATCGTTCTTTCCTTCATTTTTACTTTGTAATTCTTAAAAAAAAACGTGGATGTCCTTATGTCAGACACACAATGCTAAAGGAGTGGTAAACCAAATTTTCACGCTTTTGCTGGAATGAGAATATCAGTTTAAAGGGACAGCATGTAATTTTAAATTGAGAGAGTTCAAAAACGCAAACTGCCTCCATCAAAGCAGAAAGTTAAATGAGGTTTATTAAAAGCAGTACTGTACTAACTAACTAATGCTTTTTACCTCAAGCTATCCCTTACTGACAGAACTGCTCAGTCATTTTCTCAGTTGAAAATGCTTTTAAAAAAAACCCAAGTTTACAGACTGATACTGGTTTTGTAATGCTTTCCAATGTGTTTTCTATTGTTTCATTTCTGTTATATTCATATTTTATTGCTGATTTTAATGTCTTATTTTTGCTTTTTTTAAAGTACTGTGTCCATCCATGCTTACTTAGAAGGATCTGGGTATCTGCTCACTTTGTTGACGTCAGGAGAAATGAATGATTGTAACGACTAAAAAATAAACTTGATGAAACACTGATCTACTTATGTTTTTTTTTCCACAACACAGTCAAAGTATTGCTGTGAATCTCCCATATTCAAGGGTCTGATCTTTTTCTTAAGATGGTTTTGATTGCAACCACAAGAGGGAGGCATGTAGAAGTTCCAACACCAGACTGCACAGTAACATTTCCAGGTCTATGACTCTGGATAATTTCAAAACAAAAGCCAATTGGATCCGGTTGCATGAATGCATTCCAATACCCATACTGCAATACTATACATCAGAAAAAAAAAGATTTACTATTTCCCAACATGTAGCATGTCAACTGCTATTTGTATGTCTCATTTTGCAGTTTGCAAGCCAACATGTATCCATGGCCATTCTGACCATCTGCACAACAGAAGGCACCACACATATATAACGTTGTCTCACTCAATCAACAAGCTTGAGCCACTGAATGCAAAGGCATCTAATTTCACACTACAGACAGTGACAGATATACTACAAGACAGTTATAGCCTGTATTTTGCCCTAACCATGTTCCTACATGCAGTATGCAACGACACATACTTTGCAAGAACAGAAAAAACAGTAAGTGTGCAGTTTGGAATGTAGGGTAGGACTCACTTCATATACACCATCACTTTTTGTATTTCTATTTTTGAATAGGAACTTAATTACTTCTTTATTTGTGGAGCACACATTTGCTATGATATGTTTTAGACTTTAATCAAGAAATTGACAAAAACAGCCACAAAATACTTAAATCTCCCATAATGTGCCCATTATCAGCAGATTAATCAAAGTCTCATTCTCCCACATTGTGTATTTCAAGTTTCAGGTCAGTACTAACATGTTGTGGTGGGGCTTGAGGAATGGCAAAAATAAACATCTTCATATTTTAACAAGGTTTAGTTTACATCTCAAAGTTTATACCAACCAAAATCTACACTTAATGTGGATTTCACCATATGGTACCTCTAAATTTTAATTATTTTAATCCACTATCGGTTCAAGCTTAACTTGCGTTTATTTTGAAAAGTTGCCTCGGATGAGGTTTCGTCATCATGCTGCCTTCGCTCTGATTGGCTGAGAGCACGCTGCTGCTGATGTGGTGTTCTGAGTTAGCTTCAGCCTGAACAACCGATTCAAACACTTTCTTTGGTGAAACAGAGACACTGTTTCGTTACAATAATGCCTTACTACCAGACCTGGGAGGAGTTCGCCCGCGCAGCAGAGAAACTCTATCTGACAGATCCCATGAAGGTAATAAAAATGTTTATTTCTTGAGTACAGAGCAGCTTAGCATGCTAGCAGGACACCCGTGTAGCCGGTTAGCTCGTTAGCGACGTGACTGCTGACTAGTTAGTCTGAATTTTTTTTTTGATTAAAGCTTTCGAATTCACCAGTTGTTGTTCTGTTTACAGGTCAGAGTGGTTCTAAAGTACAGACACTGCGATGGAAACCTTTGCATTAAAGTGACCGACAACACCGTGGTAAGTATATCGAGAAAATCCTGTTTTTATTAAACTGTTGGTATCAGTTAATTAAATGTTAACGTGAACGTCAGACCTCTAATGCTTGTATTTGGCTCTGTGTAGAATGAAGTAGGATGACATAACCAAATAACGACATGTAACAGAAACATGAGTAAATCTTAGCAGCTGTGAAGTTTTTTACTTGAAGATACTCACATGTAAATATTTACCTTCAGTTGGTTGATAGATTTATCAGCTGATGTGTGTCACTAGTCTCAATATACCCTCGTATAAATGTGAGTTTACAGACATGCTAGCAGCTCTGTGAGGCTGGAATGTCTGTGATAGTGAAGAAATCATTCTGTTTAACAAGTCAAAGAGTTGAACAAGTTTTAACAAGATTACCAGTTAACCAGTATCACTAAACCAACTTTCAGGCACACTTGCCTCAGATCGTGTCAGCCTCATGTCTGCTCATTTTTCCATCAAAGTTGTGATGGCAGTCTTACCTGATCAAACCTGGTAACATTTCTGTATCAAATATAGCACAAGTCTGAGCTGCCTGCGTGCACTCACAACTGTGCTTTGACTTGTGTCAAGTGATTTGATGAAGGCTTTTCAAAAACATTTCAACACCAATATCAACCCAAAAACGTCACAGCAAAAGACACATTTTTTGCACCAAAATCGCGAAACATTTTCCTCTTTCACTTTGTTATACGGTCTCAGATTTCTTGGGCTACAGGCTACTGAAATGTCCACAAAAATTAAAACGACTTTACTGAGATGAAAACAGACATTTGCAGCTTAATAACACTGACCAAAAGTTAAATCTGTTTTTTTCCACAAGTTAACATGATCTGATGTTTAGGTTATTGCTTCCAGCTGTTTAAGAAGTCTTTTCACTGAGTTTATTGCTGCCTTTAACAGCAGCAGAATCCATATGAGCATCTTCAAAGCTAGAGAATTGCAGACATATGCACATGTGGAACATTAGCTCTGATAATTTCATACCTGCATAACTGTAATTATTATTATTATTATCAGTTTATTTAAAAAGGGACCATGTACAATATTACACATAAATGTTTCCATTTGATGTATTGCACCAGAGTTAGCTTTAAGCTAATTTCCATCTGCAGTCCCTTTAATTATAAATTAACATGGGGACAGGATCAGTTTGAGTCAGGCTGTGATCGCTAATCACACTTTTCTGCACCTCAGATAGATGAACTATCACACAAAGAGTCACAGTTTATTTGCTGCAGTTTCTTATAACAACAGGCATCCCCAGTCATAGCTGTGTCGATGTAATTTTTACTGTTGAGAAAGTATTACTGAGATTTTCTTCATACACTAACAGAGTTAGTGTATGGGGAATTTGTAAATACAGTTGAGAGTTATTTGTTTGGACAGTGTGGTTACAACTGATTTAGATTTAGTGTTTTTTTCCTCATTTTAAAAGACTGATGAAGTCATATTGCATGTGTAAAAGGGTGCAAAATTTATCCTCATGGGGACATTAACCTAAGTTTTGTGCCACTTTATGCTGTAGATTAGGACTGAACAATTAATATTATGGGAACTACAATGTTGACAAGTGCAATATCCAAATTGCAGGAGCTGTGAAAGTACGTTATGTCATAACATACCTGTTAAAATTAAGCATTATGGTGCTACAGACATACTCTTGCCAACAAATCATATTTTCTCAACGCAAGGGAACATGCTTGTTTGGGACACCACGGCAAAAATCACATTGTCATTTTTATATATGTTTCAGTGAAAAAACAAATGCAAAGTTGACCATTCCCACTTAAACCATTATTGAAATGGCAATTCCAATATCTGTCAAAATAATCAGTCTGATTATTGTTCACATAAGCTTTAATCTGACTGTAGGCTGTAAATGTAGAAATATTTCTCTGTAAAAGCTAGAGGATCACAAGTCTGTCAACAGGCAACTGAACTGTTTTCAGCAACAGTTTTTTTTGTTGTTGTTTTTTTTAAACATATTTGGGACATAGGTTGTTCCAAGCACTTTGGATGATTTGCTATGGCTCTTCTCTGGTTTATTTAGTGCCAGTTGCTTATGTTGCTTTATATGATCCTACATTGACTCAGGACTTCTGTGGCAACCAGATCATCTGTTTGAGGATTTATTGTGCAACTTGTGGTTGATGATAGTTGATGGTGGTTCTCGTACTGGAGCACTGGGATATTTTCATAATCTCATTATTTATGTGACTTCTTTATCAGGGCCTTAAAAGTTATGTCGCTCCAACTAGTCATTTTAATGTAATGGTAGGTGTCACTGCCTTCATTAAGTATCATTTTTTTCCCTTCCTCACAGTGTTTACAGTACAAGACAGACCAGGCCCAAGACGTGAAGAAGATTGAGAAGCTCCATGGAAAACTGATGAGACTCATGGTGTCCAAGGAGACGCACAGTGGTGCCATGGAGATGGACTAAAATGCTCGAGAAGCACTTGGACTGGTTTCAGTGGACACAGTGGTTGTTGAGAACCATCAGAGTGCGATGTGGAATCTGAGAGAAGAGTGTTTATAAAGAGAGAAGGTGGTGAGATTGACCTGGCTGCCTACACTGATTTAGTACCATCAGAGACGTGAAATCTAGATGTACTGTATATATTTTATCCTCCCAGGATTTTGTTTTTTATGATACTTTCTGTGTCATTTATAATCCCATTGTCCTGTTTTTCATTTTTAGGCATTTTAATCACGTCCCTGACAGTATTAATATAAAGTAAGATCAGTGTAGGCTGCTGAGGTATTGAAGGAAATGTAAAGATGGGGAAAGTGAGAGGGTTTGGGAGAATGTGGGGTGCTACTGTGGAAGCAGCTTTAGCACCTTGATTTCTTTAGAGGAGGTTGCATTTATTTTCAGTTTTGAGGGGGACGAGAAAGACGAGTGATAAAGACATTTTCTTTATGTGTCTACGTAGCTATGTCGAATTCAGTGTCAGCTGGTCAATGGGTTTCATTTTTGATTTTCTTCATGGACTCGTGCCACACAAATGGAGCAGGACCTTCTGATTTCCCAACAGTGGTGTGGAGAAACCCACGACTTCTACAGAGAAAGCCAACCCACACCTCCAAATGCCTTTTCACCTACTGACAGTAATTGCGTTACATGTTCAATAAATGTTTATTTACCCCAATACAGCCGACATCTCTCCTGTATTCATCTCCTAGTGGACTGTGGTATCTTGAACATCCACAAATACATGCATGATAATACACAACAATATATATGGAATAAAAGTTTTCATAACAATGTTGAGTGTCCTTAGGTTAAGAGTTAAAATATTTTTAAAGGTTCATCTGGTTATGTCAGTCATTTTCTCAAACTGTTATGCTCAGATTTCGCGTAGGTGTCTTTATGGTCCAGATGAGTGATGACAGAGTGCAAGGTAGTGGATATTGCATCTTCTGGGGAGCGGTTTGGACAGTAAGCGAATTGAAGGAGGTCAAGTGATGCAGGGAGGCTGGCTGTGATGTGTGGATGTTTTGAAGCATCTGGGACAATGGCCTGACTGAGGGAGATGTTAAAGATGTCAGTCAGTACATCTGCCAGTTCGCCAGCACAGACTCTGAGCATACATCCCAGGATGTTGCCCAGACCTGTTGTTTTTCATGAGTAAATCCTGGTTAGGGTCCTCTGTGTGTCTGCTGCGTTGAGGGCGAAAGCTGGCCCGACAGATGGAGCAGAAGGACCAGCTCTCTCTCTGTCGTTGTCGGGTTCGATGCTTCAAAGCAAGCAAAGAAGTTATTGAGCCTGTCTGGAAAAGAAGCATTGTCATCGTTTGACCCCCTGCCTGGTCTTGTAGTTCGTCAGTGCTTGAACTCCCTGCCACATCCATCTGGAGTTTCCTGTGTCACAGAGGTGTCCCTGGATTTTCTCTGCATGAGTGCGTTTTGCAGCCTTGATCCCTTTTGAGAGCGCAGACCTGGCTGAGCAAAGAGCAGTCCTGTCACCCGCCCTGAAGACTGCATCTCGGGCTGTTAGCAGCCAGTGCACATCTGTAGTCATCCAAGGTTTTTGGTTGCCACGTGCAGTGAAGGTCTTAATAACAGTGACATGCTCTGTACACTTTGCAGTGTAGCTGGTCACCGCCTCAGCATACTCCTCAACATCAGTCTGATTGCCCTGAGAGGCTGCTGTCTTGAAAACCTCCCAATCAGTGTTAATAAAACGGTCTTGAAGTGCTGAGGATGGACCCTCTGGCCAGATCCGGGCTTGTTTTTTCATTGGCCTGCTGCGCTTGAGTAGGGTTTGTAAGCGGGCAGCAGCATAACAGAAAGATGATCAGAGCGGCCAAGGTGGGGGTCAGAGTTGTTTTTTACATGTTGTTTTTACGATTTTAGAATTTTATGAAAAAAATAAAACTGTCACCAACTTGTGTCCATGATTAGAAAAAATTTAAATTTAATAATTTAATGAAATATGACCCTGTTGTTCATGGTTACCAAAAATCAATATTAATCTTTTTCTTTATCTTGCTCTCAAAACTTTCTCCAAAAAGTTAACCAAAATCTGTCTTTTCAGAAGTGTATTTAAAAAAAAAAAAAAGGCCATCCCGACATCTTATATGTTCTTATTCTATGGTTAACAAAGATCTATATTTTTACCATTTAATAAAAATAACCCTGCTGCTATATTATTTCTAAAGCATGCCATGGTTATCAAAAAAGTGCACATTTGTAGCATTTTATGAAAATTGGCACTGTCACTATGTTGTTTCTAAGACTTTCTCCATGGTTAACAAAAACCTATATTTTAAGCATTTTATAATAAGTGTCTCTACCTCCATCTTCTTTCTAAAACTCCCTCTATGGTTGCCAAAACTGTATTTTGTAATCAATTCTTGGCAGATGATCACTTTTTGGCAACACAACAAAACACTGGCAGCCATTCACCTGCCACAAAATACTACATTTCCCATCATCCTCTTGTGGCGGTCATCATCCGTGACGCATTCACTTCCCAGGACAAACTCTTGTTCTGGCATGTTTTCCCTTTCGTGCAGGTGTGGTATAATAATGTAATACTATTAATAAAAACTCGACTGACAGTTTAGCTGCTGCAGTCTGTTAAGCTGAATGTCAGCATTATAAAATAACAATAATTTAAGGTGAAGAACAGTAAAGTAGGTCGGAGTGAAGGAGCTCAGGTCGGGAATCGGACGGAACCACTGAAGCAGCGTCCTGGACTGAACTGGACCTTCAGACTCAGTGGATCGACTGCAGGTAAAACTGCAAAAACCTGGTGTCCTGAGTGAATTCTGGTGAATTTTCCTTTCCCGTTTAGTAGTTTTGACTTTAACATTATCTTCTAAAACAGTGTGGCTGAACTAAAATAAACGTAAAGTCGTAAAATGCAGCGTTTGGAGCAAACAGCAATTAGCTTAAATTAGTTGATGTAGTTCACTTTGACACATTGAAAGTGCGTGGGGAAAATTTAACTACACCGTCGTTAGTAATCAAGAACCTGATAGCTTGTTAACTGTGAGTTCATTTATTGCTCTCTAGTTGGCATTGACTAACGAAATACGAACTAAACTGAGCTTTTATAATCAGCTGTTTGAGTCAGCGGTTGTTTTTGCTAGCAGCTAATTCTGCAGCTCTGAAGTTCGGTTTGTTCTAGAAAACACTTTGTTTTGCTTGTAATGGAGCCAAACTCAGCTGTCAGGTCGTTGAACTCTGACATGAATCCACCAACTTGCAAAATGTCGATCCAGACTTTTCTACAAATCACTTTTTTTTCTCCAATGTGGACCACATTAGATCAGTTCCGGACGTCAAACCACTGTATATTCATTGGTTTCATCTGGACTAGACAGAAGAGTCTTTAAAGCACAGTTTCTAATTTCTGAAACATTTCAAATCTGGTCTAATGTGGTGTACGTGAGGGAAAAAAACTGTGGAATCTGACTTGTTTTGCTTTTTCACAGATATATTTAACACTTCAGAAAGCAGAAATTGTGTTTCAAGGAATACTTCTCTGAGACAGTCTACTCCAGATTACCTGTTGTAGTCCTAGACCTGATATAATGTGAGTCAGATCCAAATAAACGACAGGGAAATTTTCCTTTTTTGCTTTTTCACAAATTGAATAAAAGTTCACAAATGAAAAGCTGTATTTTAAAGAGTTTATAGCTTCTCAGGACAATTAAATACAAACTTGACTAGTTTATATATAGTAGTTTTAATGAAATGAATGAATGAAATTTCTCTTTTTTTGCATTTTCACAAGTAGAATAAAGCAAAGCAAATCATACCTCACACCTTAAAGAATATTTTGTCTCTTTCAATCTCATCCAATTTTGACCTGTTTATATATAGTGATTATAGACGAAGACCTGATATTATGTGGTCCAGGTGCAAAAAAAATGCAAGGAAATCTGGCTTATTTTTATTTTCACAAATGAAATAAGTTTTTTTCATAAATGAGAAATTGTGCTGCAAAGAAAATGTAGTCTCTCTGAGACAATCTAGTCCAGATACGACCAATCTTTATGTAGTGGCCATGTAGACCTGGTCTAGTGTGGTGCACATGCAAAAAGAAGGCAGTGAACTCCACTTTTTTTGCATTTCCCTTATAAGTTTACATGTAGTGTTTTTTTTTAGATCTGGAAAAGGTCAAATCATTGATCAGACTGTCTAGTGTCTACTGTGAAAAAAGCAGTGAACTCTCCTTTGTTTTTCGTTTGCTCAAATAAAATAAAGGCTTCACAAATTAGAAACAATGTTTTAAAGAATCTTTAGCCTCTTTAGTCCAGTTTTGACTTGTTTAAGTATAGTAGCTTTAGATCTAGCCCTGGTATCATGTGGTTTACATGCAAAAACAGCAGTGAAATTCCCTCTTTTTTAGTAAGGGTTCACAAATTCAAAATTGTGCATAAAAGAATGTTTCTCTGAGATAACCTAGCCCAAATTTAATCCTTCTCTGTATAGTGATTCTATAATCTGGAATTGGTCTGATGTGGCCTACAGTAAAATCCTTCCTTTTTGCATACTCACAAATAGAATAGAGGTTTTACAAATCAGAGATGGTGTTCAACACATTTTTTTTTAATCCTCTGTAAGACAATCTATTCCAGATTCCACCAGTCTAGATGTAGTGGTTTTAGATCTGGATCTGGTGTAATGTAGTCCAAGTGGGTTTCAGACATGAGGGTTTACCTAAAATGTCTAACATGGTTTTACATATTTACATGTAGCAAAATCTAAGAAAAAGTCAATCAGCTCTGTAAGTTAAGGTTACCCTAACTTTTCCCTTAACTCTCAAATCAGAAGCCAACTTCAGCATCGTGACTTTTTCACCAGTGACTGCCAGTAAAATGTCGGAACCGCTGGTTACTGAGAAACACTGTTTGGCAGTGATACAGTTTGTGACTGCAGCTCTCCTGAATGAGAAAAGCTTTGTCATGTAGCTCTCTGGAGCTGTGACTGAAGGCCTGGCCAGCTTATCCTGTCAGCTGGTAACAAACACAACAACTGTTCTGATTAAGTGCTCCCACATTTTTGTCTAAACTCATGACCAATAATGTGTTTGTGACTCCGACTTAGATTACACTCCTGACAGATTAAGCCACAGTCATATGTGCTCAACAATGGAGCTAAAAGTTTTCAGATCCTTCACTCAAGAAATAGCAGTTTCAAAACATGGAATTACAAGCAGAAGTCATGCACCTTTACTTAGTTAAAATTAGATAAGTGTTATTAGTAAAGTGCACTTAAAGTACAAAAAGTAAAATGTCCCCTGTGACAGAGATATTATTACATATGACTTTATTACATTATCAAAGCTGATGCAAGGATGTGTTTCCAGGAGTTTGCTGCTGAGCTGGTCAAGGTTGAGCTTTTAGCATATCTAGTTATACTTTCAGTCATAATTCAACTACTCTATTATTTTGTCCCTATCTGGTTTAATATGCCAGTTAGTCAAAGGTGAAAGAATGTGTTTGCTCAGTCTTTAAAGGTGCAAACACTGCATAAAGTAGACATATTTGACAGATTAATGCAGTAAATATGTTTAGCTCAGTTTTGTTGACAAAAACAAAAAGGTTGAATGTGATATTGTTTTAACTGCGTCTTTGCTCTACATGTCGTCTCACTCTTTCCTCCTTCCAGTCCCGTCTTTCTCCATTCATCAGCTCCTGTCTCGGTGCAAAGGCTTTCCATCATGTTCACAGAGGTGCTAGCTGCTCTGGTGATCGGAGGACTGATCTACTTCCTGGTTCAGAGGAGCAGGACCCAGGTTCTTAAGACTGAGGATGGCTGGTGGGGGGCTGGAGTACGATCTGCCGCTGAGGAGGATGTCACCATCTGCCCCTTTAAAGTTACCACCAGCGATGAAGAGCTGGAGGTTAGTTTCACATGGATCTTGCATCGTCAGACCTATCTGCACACCACTGTGTCAGCACTGAAGAATGATCTGGCTGCCCCTCATTATTATTCTGTGTTGCAGACAGTGCTATAGCATATATAGAATGTAGCAACGTTGCCGCTGCAAAATAGTGATGGAGGAATGGTTTCTGTGAAATAGTTGCTCGTATGGAGGCAAGGCACTATCATTAAAATGGGTAATGTATGGAAAGAATTTTGAAAACAGTAACATGCAGATAATAGAAGGGAAGGAGAAAGTCGTGTGAAATGTGCAGAGGTAATGGTTGACATCCAGTGTGTCAGACTGGTTTCCCTCTAATGCTTTCTGCATCCACTTTTCTGCAATGGTTTGCTTGAACATACATTTTGTCCTCTGCCCCAGTATGCAAGGAAAGTCTGTGTGCAGCCCAAAATTTGCAACTGGAACTGACGTATGGCATGTTTGCCAATTGTGAATGTGCCAGAAAATCAAACGCTGCTTAAAACAAATGCTTGTAGGTGGAGAGACTGTACGAGGAGATTCTCTGTTATCCACACCTTTATAAGTCATCATTAAGAGCTGTAAATGAAGAATTTGCTGCTGGGTTTGGGAGGTGCTTCCCATCAGTGTGGCCTGTAATAATCATATTGACACAATTTTTCAATACAGAAAAACAGACAGGATCCCTGTTTGTTTTTCTGTATTGAACATAAGGGGTTCAGCTGTACCTATTGTAGAATGACTGGAATCACATCCGCTGTCAGCTTCCTAAGTCCACGTTGGTCAGCCATTGGAGATTTACAGTTTACAATTTAATTTCAGACATTGGTCAGTAAATGGAGATATGGAAACCATAAATTGGCCTTTAGTTTGTCACACAGGAGAGACTCTCCATAGCACCCCTTCACACACACATATTCTATACTTGTCTGTCAGGACCTGTACAGGAGGATTGACCAGACTCGTCCTGTTCCATCACTCGAGGACAGTCAGTTTAATTATGGCTTCAACTCCCACTACCTGCAAAAGGTGTTGTCTTACTGGAAAAATGACTTTGACTGGAGGAGACAAGTTGACAAACTCAACCAGTACCCTCATTTTAAAACCAACATCGAAGGTGAGACGGCACAGCTGGACACATTGATGAAGGTCACGTTGTGTTCTTACTAACTTACTGAACTTCCATCCAGGTATTGATGTCCATTATGTGCATGTTAAGCCCAAGAAGGTGCCAGAGGGGACCAGTCCCATCCCTCTGATTATGGTTCATGGCTGGCCCGGTTCATTCTATGAGTTCTACGGGTTGATTCCTCTGCTGACAGACCCATCAGACCCAAACGACCTAGTGTTTGAGGTGGTGTGTCCCTCCATACCAGGATATGGCTTCTCTGAAGCACCACATAAGAAAGGTGAGTTTGAAAATTTCTTCTTCTCCTGCACACTGCCAGTTACTAAGTTTGTGCACATGTGAACAGGTTTTAATTCGGTTTGTGCGGCCCGTATCTTCCACAAACTGATGAAGCGTCTGGGCTTCCAGCAGTTCTACGCTCATGGAGGAGACTGGGGCTGGCTGGTCACCACTAATATGGCTCAGCTGGAACCCAAGTAAGAGCCACAAGAACCTCCTTATTCTTATAACCTCTTTATTACCTGGAAATAATAATTGTCATCAAGTTACAGTTAAATCTAGAAATATTATTCCATATTTTGTCTATATAACCACCTGTAAAGTTATGTACATATTTCTGTACACTCTTTTACAGCTTGTTCCTCACATTAGACCATATTTTCTGTCTTTATTGAAATCCTATTCTCCAGAATCGTCAAAGGCCTGCATGTGAACTTTGCTCCACCCTCCAAGCCGGGGCTGCTCATGACTTTATCCATCATGCTTGGCCGTCGTTTCCCTAAGCTATTCGGCTTCACCGACAGGGACACTGAGCGCCTCTATCCCTGCATGGAGAAACTGGTGGTGGAATCCATCAAAGAGAGTGGCTACATGCACATTCAGGCCACCAAGCCTGACACTGCAGGTAAGAACCAGGATCAGAAGGTTCTGAGCAGCATCACACAGTTTGAATCAGACTGAGGATCTTTGTTGCATCTCTCGCTGTTTTATTTGCTTTAATCTCTTCTTTCATTATCTGTAGTAAAGTCTAAAATGCTTTAAAACTAGTGTTGCTTTATATTCTTGTTTAGTCACAGTTTTGATAAGAACTACTTTTATTTATACATGGTTAATTATACTTTGAATTGTTATTCTTTTAGGACGAGGGCTTAATGACTCTCCCGTGGGTCTGGCTGCCTACATTCTGGAGAAGTTCTCCACGTGGACAAACCGCGACTTCAGGAACCTAGAGGACGGGGGACTCACCAGGTAAATACAACCAAATGTTAGAATCTTATAGAATTATATTAGAATTACAGTATAAAAACATCATGTTAATTTATTGTAAATACAGATGAAAGAAATAAATGCTGTATCTCTAATGGCAGAAAATGTATTGGCTCTATTCTGAAATGGGATTGTTTGGGGACATTTTTTTCCTGAGTTAAATGTATTATCCCAGTGATGTTGTGATCTGCTGAACTTGTGTGTACAATGTGTTACAGGAAGTTCTCTCTGGACGACGTGCTGACTAACGTGATGATCTACTGGACGTCCGGCTGCATCACCTCCTCCATGAGGTTCTACAAGGAAAACTTTGGCAAAGGTCTCAATGACCCACATGTAAAGTGAGTGACAGCTTGTGGGCATTTTATTATATTTGTACATTTTTGTCACCATATCTCCCAAAAGCACATCAATGACATATTTTGCATTGAAAGTGCTTTATTTTCACCAAGGTTTTGTGTTTTCACCACCTCACGTCTTAAGATAAATCTAAAGTCTTTCTCTGGCAGTATACAAGCCTGATTTAGACCCTAAATCAGAAGCAATAGATTAGATTTTCCACCTGCAACCCAATAAAAAAACTTGTGGTACAGTGAGCAGTGTTAGCTTCACATCTATTATTAAATTTCATCTTGTAGACTGCAAAGACATGGTCCTGTCTTAAAATCTGATGCTTAACCATCATCCACTCTTTCCCAGGATACCAGTCTATGTGCCCACCGGCTTCGCCTCCTTTCCTAACGAGCTGATGCACACACCTAAACTGTGGGTGCAACAGAAATACCGTAAACTCGTGAGCTTCACCCCCATGGCTCGTGGCGGCCATTTTGCTGCTATGGAAGAGCCCCAGCTGATGGCCGAAGACATCCAGAAGTTTACAAAAATGGTGGAGAAGAAGAAACAGTAGAGTTTGCACTGATGAACAGGTGAAGGAACTGTAAGTAAAGCAGATCAGTGAATCAGAAACTAGAACGTCGCGCTGAGCTGTAAGTAGGCACATATAGACAGTAAATGTAGATAGTCAAGTACGGTTTTTTTATGTAGTGGAATTTACAACAGAGTATAGATTTTTAAATGAAATTCCTAATCATATTTTTTATTGACTGAACCAGTCGTATACAGTGATAGTATTACAAAATGTGTTTGTTTGAAACTCGTGCAGTCAAGAAGGAACAGAGAAAGCACAGAAGATTAATTCATGAGATTAGTAGATCAGAATGTATGGGGAATTCTGTTTGCAAGCTGTGTGTGCTACAAAAAGAATGGACAAATGATTGTACAGTAACAAAACAAGATAGCAGGAGCAGGAAATCTACAAGTCCAGCTCCTTTTGAATCAACTTTTAGTCTACAGCTTTCACTTTTAAACTCATAATGAAGATACATTTTGTACATAAAGGAATGTTTTAAGGATGCAGTACTAATTCAAGCACTACCATTGTTATCTACAAAAGCACAGTAATACATTTACAGCAAAACACTTTTTCCAAGTATCGTAAAAACCTGCAGCTTGAATCACAGCGCGTTTGTGAGTTTGGGAGCTGCAGATGCATTATTGAACACGGGCCACTTCACTGTAGTTTCTGACTTTTTTTAACTGCTTCCCTCAGTCTTGTGGTCTAAAGAACAGTTTACTAAGCAGCTGCAGATGGGAGGTCAGAGGACACTTGGTGTTATTGTGTTGACAGCATAGACAAGGTGCCAGGCATTCCTCTGACTGATAGCATGAAACCTCTGTACATAGTAACACGATTGCCTTAAACCCTCAGATAATGTTTAATTATTTTTTTTAACTTCTTTTCATTGAAAACATACATTTAGTAGTTTAAAATCTTTTAAAGCAGATTTTTCAGTGCTCGGTTTATTCCACACTTAACGGAATAAGTAGTTATTTTACGGTTGCCTTTGATTCTTTGTGAGTGTCTCTAGACTCACAAATCTGATGCAAATGTGCATCAGATCCACATTTTGTATCACCAATTGCTGGATTTGCTCATTTCAAGCCGTTTAGAATGTCTCGAATTATGGGTTATTAATGCCAACTTTACAATTCAATTCAGTGTAATTTTATTTATATAGTGCAGATTCACAACGTATGTCATCTCACGGCAGTTAACATAGTAACGTGCAGACCTTACGAATCATAAACAACAGAAAACCCAGCTATCCAAAGTTGCCTTTGGATTACCTATGAGCGACGGTGGGAAGGAATGGAAAAAAAAAACCTAAAGCAGGAAGGGAAAAAAACTCAGACAGAACTAGGCTTAGGGAAGGCGGCCATTGCTTTGAATGGTTGGGTGAGAGTGGGGATGAGGGGGGTGGGAATAACAGGATAACTACTTTATTATGTCTTCTAAAGATTTTTGACAGTCATGGCGACGCTATAAACTCACATAGAAAAAATAGACAGTTAACGCATTACGTTGCTCTTGAATAAGCTAAATAGAATCTGCAATGCTGTTTGACAAGCTTTGTTTGGAGAATGATTATTAAATGATGACATTTATTTAGTCTTACGAGAGTGTAAAGATGTTTTTACTGCATTGTTCAGTTCAGACTTTTACTTCACAGTAATTTTACAATGACATGTAATTTCTGTACATGTTGTCAATAACGTGTTGCATCTCAGATCATGTCACGCTGTTCTTTTTTTAACCAAATAAAATTGACACAAATCGGACTGTTCTATTTCTGGGGAAGACAGAAATCACGACCCTGTGCCCAGTTGTTTGCTAAGTTCAGTTGAGATTTAAATGATCCCAAAACCATCTTCAGTTTCTTTCAAACAGTCAGACCCCACATTTGACCCACAGCACACTGATTATTCATAAATACGTTGTGAATATTTTGAACATGTGCTTTATATCGTAAAAATGCCAACTGTCCAATATTTTGGAAAATGAGAAAAAAACTACATTTCTGCATTTGTGGAAGGACTGCGTTTTATTATTATTTTTTTTATCCCCGTCCTGCTAAACTGTTTTGAACAACACGAACTGAAGCTGATCATCTTAATCAAGATACACCACAGAAACAGAGATGACGTATATTCACAAAATGATGCAACTTAAGGAGACACCTGTAGTCAATGAAGCCACAGAGTTACAATTCATTTCTGTTCTTACTAAAATATTATTTGTTTCATTTCTTCCAAATAGTAGTTGATGGTGATAATGCTATTCCCACTAAAGGTCCCAAATTATTGTTGCTTTATTGTATTTGCATGTCTATTTCTATTAAATGCTCTCCAATGATGTTATTTTATCTTCAAATAGACAGTTTTAGGGCTGCACAGTGGCGTAGTGGTTAGCACTTTCGCCTTGCAGCGAGAAGATCCCTGGTTCGCGTCCCGGCTTTCCCGGGATCTTTCTGCATGGAGTTTGCATGTTCTCCCTGTGCATGCGTGGGTTTTCTCCGGGTACTCCGGCTTCCTCCCACAGTCCAAAAATATGCTGAGGTTAATTGATTATTCTAAATTGCCCGTAGGTGTGAATGTGAGAGTGATTGTTTGTCTTTGTATGTGGCCCTGCGACAGACTGGTGACCTGTCTAGGGTGTCCCCTGCCTTCGCCCGAGTCAGCTGGGATAGGCTCCAGCACCCCCCGCGACCCTAGTGAGGATTAAGCGGTGTATAGATAATGGATGGATGGATAGACAGTTTTAACCCAGATAATGATGGCTTATCAAGTTGTTACTCCGCCAAGGAACGCAGTGGAGTTATGTGATGATTGGCGTGCGTTTGTCTTTCCGTCTGTTAGTCTGTGTTAAACATTAGACAAAAACAGAATAACAGATTTGGATGAAATTTTCAGGGAAGATCTGATATGACATAAGGACCAACTGATTAGATTTTAGCAGTGATGCGGCGTATTAGTCTGGAGCCACGGATGTGTCTAAGAATTCTGTATCACTGCGAGATAGAATCACGGCGTCACTGTAACTACGACAACAGGTGAACGCTACGTCAGCTGAATGCTGATGATCACATGATCCTACTACAAATCCACCACCGCAGACTTATCCGTCGGAAATTATACAACGACTGAGCAGCCTTCACTTGTGCACCTTATCTGAGATTTGGAACCTAAAAACTGCAACCATGTCATGGGTCAAGACTAAACTTTATCTTTAAAACTGGCTTAGAGGCACGTGTTGCCATAGTAACAGACAAAGATTCATAAAACTTTATAGCTGGGACAAGGACAAGCTGCACCACAGCTGGGACTGAAAATTTAGGACTTGCCTAAATTTAGATTTGATGGATCTGGTCGGTTATCTCTTGTTCTGGAATAACCCACTTGTGATGTGCTGTATAAGATTGCGTCACAAAACCAGGTTCATGACTTTTTGAAACAGTTTCTTCTGAAGGTCAGATTCAATCCAAATATATTTAAAGCCCCTAAATGTTCTCAACCAAACCAAAATGCATTTCTGTCTCTCTTGTAACTTTTAATGTCGCTCTGCCCTGAGCCTCCATCCCACTCTGGCCCAGCTGTTCGCAGAGCTTTGAGTTTCCCAAGGCCCCCAGTGCCCTGGCTCGGGACACCCTCCCAGTGCTGCACTCCCCCAGGCCTGACTGCCTGCCTGCCTGCTCTTCTTGGCAACCAAACAGCCAGGGGAGGATCAGGATGACCGGGCGGCTGAGATAAGGACCACATGAAGTTCCCCACATTACCTCACCCGATAAGGAAACAAGCGGAGAGAGACGGAGAGGCAGAGCGAGAGTCAGACTGGGAGGAATTCTGCGGATGGACAGTGATGTGCACAGAGGCAGCCGCTGGTTGGGGAGTTTTCACCAGTTGTTGGAGGGTCTGAGAGGAACTTTGGTCCTGCGGACGCCTCGTGAACTCTGGAGAGGAGCTTGGAGATGCCTGAACAGATAGAAATGATCTCAAAAATGACACCAGAAGGCTGTTCTTCACCCAAAAGAATCTAGATCAGACTTCAAAGTAGAACCCTGACCAGATGGAAAGATGACCTCAGGCTGTGTGTTTTGTTGCACATTCACTAAAATATCTCGTAGAAGATAATAACTTTCACAACAATCTCCAGCGCTTGAAAGCAAACCTCCATCCAGCCAATGAAAATAGACGGAACAAAAGTGATTTAAGTTTTCAAGATTTTGCCTTCAAGGCCACTTTGGCAGCATCCATGGCGGTGAATCCTCTGGAAGGTCTCATGTCGGTTGCAGTGAACCACCAGCTGGTCTCCACAGATCTGCAGAACCAGCAGCCTCCTGCAGCTGACAGCCCGGCATCCCTGCTCGGACTCCGGCAGAACTCACGGAGCAGTCGGGAGTCCAGGAAGTGGGTGAGTCTGAAGCAACGCTCCGGTTTCCCAACTTAAATCCAGGCATGACCCCGGTTTCAAAGACAAATTATGCAACACAGCAGTTAATAATTCTGAACAACCAGCAGGAAATTGCACAACCATTATTGCAACTTCAAGAAGATGTCATGTTTTGTTCATAAAAACAGTCAAGTCTAATGGTGTCTATTTTTTACAGAGTTTTATAGTGTGAGGTGTGTTTCAAGATGTGCAATACTTTACCACTGAAAAATAATAAACTGTAATAAATGTTTTTCTGTAGCAGGGCGGGTGTAGAAGGTGGAGAACGCATCAGTGTTTTACCTTTCATAGTTGTGATTTAATATTTCTTAAATTTATGGCAATGATGTGGAAGGCTGAAGATGAATGAGAGGAATCTCAGCGGGAAACATTAAGAAAAGCCAACTTTGAACAAATAAATAGTAATAAGCAATACCTGTGGATAAAGCATGACTGAACTGACACAAGCTGTTTTGACAATGCATGATCTAAAGAGGCAGCAATATCTTTAAAAAAATCCAGAAATAGTGTAAGCAGAATGTTTCAATGAGAATGCAAGAGCAGTATCACAGATTTACCTTTTTTTCCCTCATGATACCACTAAGTATAAATTAACTACAAGTACCGAAGCATTAAATAACTTGGATCATAAATAATGAACAAATAAAAAAAAAAACTGTATGATTTGTTCCCAATCGTTGCCAAGATTTCAAAAAGTTTCTTAGTGTCATAAAGGTTGGTAGTGATCCTTCTGTTTTCTAAGATATTCTAATGTCTCTGCAGACTCAGACGCAGAACTGTTTCAGCTTTCTTGAAAGGTTCTATATTTTTTAACCTTCAGATCTACCGTATGCGTATTCTTTGCAGCAGGTGCAGTCTGTGTATGAGTCCAGGTCAAACTCTGGTTCTGGTTGTGGTTCTGTGGTCCAGACCAGGGCGCTGAGGAGTCAACACTCCCCGGAAAACGCAGCTCGAGAGAGGAGTCGCGTTCGCAACTTGCGGCAGGCCTTCCACAGTCTGCAGGTAACTGACGTACACAGATGCTGAATTTTTTACCATTTCATTGAGTTAATACTGAACACAACTCATATCTGAGGCATTCTGCATACATTTGTGTCTTACCAGCTGCGTCCTGTTTATGTGTTGAATTAAGTTTGATATATTTGTTTAGAATATGTTCAGTGATTTTGCATGAAGAAATGTTGTCTTGAGTTAACTTAATTGCTTGTTGTAGCACAGAGGAGACAGTTTACATGCATTATTTCTGCCCCTCTGCTGGTTTTATTACACAGTGATTGTATTTTTGTCATGTGTAAAATCTATTTTGCATGTAAGAATGCAGCTTTGTTTAGTTTAATGGCAGTCATCTGCCTTTCTGTTCTGCCCTGTTTACTCTCCTCTGTCTGCAGGCAGCTCTGCCCTCAGTACCTCCGGACACGAAGCTGTCCAAGCTGGATGTTCTGGTTCTGGCCACTAACTACATCGCTTACCTGACAGAGACTCTGGACCAGGGAGGGACTCTAGCTGAGCACAGTCTGCCCTCCAGGCCGGGAGGATACCTGCATCCTGTTAAGGTAAAGAACAGACGGCTTACTGCCAAAGTCTGTGCAGCTTGTAATATTTCTGACAAACATTCAGCTACAAAGTAAGTACACATACAGTCCATCAGAAAACAAAGAACTGAATTTAGAACCCTATCTACCTCTCCATCCTTCTTGATGTACATGAAGTATGTAAAAGTCTATGATATGGCAACTGAAAAAGTTTCTTAACTACCCAATGAAAAACCCTTAAAAACACGATCAATGTTACTTTTAGACAACTTGCAAAATGTAGCTAGTTGTAACTACATTAAACCACCAATAACATATTTACATAACAAATTAAGTTTAGCTAATTGTAACTAAATAAAACCACCAACAATACATATTCATAACAAAATAATTTTGGTTGTAAGTTCAGAAATACGCCAATATTAAATTTAGATAACTTGATAATTTTAGTTAGTTGTAACTACATAAAACCACCAATAATACATTTACATACCAAACTAAATTTAGCTAGTTGTAAATAGATATAAGCAATAATATTACATTGAAATAATCTGCTAAATTTTGCCAGTTAGAAGTACAATACAACAACAATAATACATTTACATAAGAATCCATTATTTAGGTGGTTGCAAGTTCATAAAACCACCAATATTAAAATTAGGTATCTTTGATTTATTTATTTTTTGTTTGTTTCCTTTATAAGCCACAAGTGTTGCATTTAGTTAACATTATAATTTACAGCTAATAGTAATTACATAAAACCACCAGTGTAATATTTTGATAACTCGATAATTGTAATTAGTTGCAGCTACATAAAACCACAGAGGCTAACCATTTACCAAGCTAATGAGCCGGTAATGCAACATACAAAATGCAAACGACAAATGAGAACCATGAGGCTGTTGGGAGTAATAACACTTTCCTCAGACATTATAAAGCTAGATTAAGCTAAGCTAAGTGAAACTGTATGATTAAAATTACAATATACTAATTTACCATCCACCAAGAAATTAACTTTCATGGCCTACAACATTTCTAGCCTACACATTGCAACTCGTGAAAATTGCCATTTAAAAGGTCATGAATAGTTTTTTGGGGCCAGATAGCATGGATAGCTACCACTTGTTTACTCTAAATGGAAGCTAGCTTTTCCAGCCCACACACACTGATGAAAAAACTGTACAGTTTTGGGTTGTATAGATATATAACCAATAACTCACCGATTTAAAAAGTACTATTTAGGCATAATAAACCTTTAAAACTCTGAATACTTGGATAGAAATTGGGTGGAATAAACCTTTAGAAACATAAGCCATGTACTTAATAAAAATAATACAAGTTGCACAAAGGTCCTGAAACTTCTGCCTATTGTACTGCAGACACAGGACTGACATCTGTGTAATACTCTATTGTGTTGATACATCTATTTTATCCATATATCTCATTTCATTTTGCCAGGTCGGGAATAAAATTACAAGTACATAAGTTGTCTTGAACGCTGTTATGCTTATCTAAAAGTGATCATAAAATTCAGCTGTGCCACACATATTTTTAATTGATGTTGCTTTGACAGCTTCTGTCTCACATTGTTTGTCATTTTGTGCCTCCTCTTTGCCTCCTCTGGTTGCATCTGAAGCGGGAGAGACTAAGACGTGAGGAAAGGAGGCAAAGAAAGGAATCGAAGATGTGGAAACTAACAAACGAGATGGGGGTTTGGGTGACATCTCGTAGAATCTCTCTGCATTTAAATACAATCATGATTAAAAGTACACAAAAACACAATGTAACATTTTAATTAGCTATAGGGAAAATAGCAAAAATAGTTGCTGTGCACAAATCCAAGTAATCAAGATAATTCCGCATTAAAGGCCATAGAAAATGCTAGAACTCAAAAAATAAAAGCATCAGTGAAAAGATTCCACGCAAAACATGTCAAACTGTGAATATAAACAGCCGATGTCAGCTCTCAGTTTGCAGAAGCCTAATTTGTCAAAACATTCAGATACACAGTGCTGTTTGTAGTCGAAAAGGCTGACAGGTGACGGTATGTTTCTGTTCCACTTTTCTTGATTTGACAATATTTGTAGAAATGCATTCAGTCATATGTTTTTCTGTTAGGAGCCTTTTGTCACATTTATCCAGCTATGTTGTAAGTCTTGATACTAATCATTTTGTTAATATCATAAACTGTGTGTTTCCTCAGAAGTGGCCGATGCGTTCGCTGCTGTATTGCGGCAGCGTTGGAGAGCTGCTGTCGGCCAATCAGACGCCTCCACCTGGACGGGACGGGACACACCCTCTGACCTCTACCTTAGACGCTGATAAAGAGTGATAGCAGGACAATGGACGTAACTTTCACCGCGTTTCTTATCTCCAGTCTTAACCAGTGAGGTAGCTACTATTGATCAATGCAAAGTGTGAGATTTATTGAGATACTGATCAGTGACTTTCAAAACTACTTTCAAAACACCTGCTTCGTAGTTGCAGATGTTTCAGCAAAGCAGAAAATGAAAGAAGTACTTTAAGTCTTCTAGAAGTTAAAAGAAGGCACAAATTTTAGCACTGTGAATGGAAAATGGAAAATATAAATGGTTTTTAGAACTTTATTTAATCTAAATATCAAGGTTGGGGCTTAGAGTAACCTGCAGCTGCAGTGGTAGTGGCCATTGTTAGTTCATATTTTACTTTAGAAACAGGCTGTATGTCTTCATTAAACCAAAATGAAAATTTTTTTTGCAGAAATTTGGAGAGAAAAAAAAGTGTTCTCACAAGTTTAACACTTACAACACAGAGATTTAGATTTAGCTTTGTTGAAAATGTTCCATCATTATCTAAGCCGCAGACAGCAGCAGTAATGGATTTAAGACGAGGAAATGAAAAATCTGCTTCACTTGACTAATTACACCACAAATCACTACATGGAAGAACAGTGTGTAACCTGTTATCCTGATTTAGAAGCTTTACAGTGTTTCATTGTTTTTAGATGTTAATTTCACAGTATGGAAGAGTTCAGTCACCTGTGTGCGTTTTTTTTTATTTTTTAAAGAAATAAAATTTATGTTTGTGAGGAATTTCTTCTATTTTATGTGTGTGTGTGTGTGTGTGTGTGTGTGTGTGTGTGTGTGTGTGTGTGTGTGTGTGTGTGTGTGTGTGTGTGTGTGTGTGTGTGTGTGTGTGTGTGTGTGTGTGTGTGTGTGTGTGTGTGTGTGTGTGTGTGTGTGTGTGTGTGGGAGTGAAAGGACGGACAGATAGACGAGCAGTGAGGGAGGATTGTTGTGGGAACACAGCAGCTGTCTGACCGTTTCATATCGGACCACTTAGTTCTCATTACAGCTCTGCAACCTTTCACTTCCACTAAAACACCAGCTCCAAAAACAGCTCGTGTTTGTCGGTTATTGCTTCGGGAAGGATTGACGCTGTCTGCAGTACCACAAGAAGGTTTGCAGTGCCAAGATCGAACGGTCGATTGCTGGGTTTGGCTCTTTCCCGCTGTTGTAAAATACTTGTTCAAAGTGAATCAAAAAGGGAAGTTTAGATTGTTGGATTCTCTTTGTAAGATCTTCCCCTTGCTATGTGAAGTGCTATGAGATGACAGGTTGTGAATTGGTGCTATATGAATAAAATGGAACTGAATAGAATCTTTGCAAATTCTCAATGGTTGAACACTTACAGAGCTTACTTTTATATGGAAAAAAAAGCAATCAACAATCTTTCAGCATTTATTTCATTACATTTGGTGGTGAGAGAAACAGACACAACACAACAGAAACAACTTTAAACTGTTGGAGAAAGTGAACTAAACTCACTTTCAAATTCTATTTTGATCCCAACTACACACCTACAGGTACAGGCATGTGAGTGTTTCTTGCAGGTTTGTGATACCATCATGTTGACTAACCACACTGTCATCGCTGATACATAAAATCCATCAGAACTCTATATACTCCAAAATATCTTCTCTTCATAAATACATGAAACACAAGGTATTGTTCAGGCAATTATCAATGAGCAGAAGGTATAAACAATTTCAGATATGAAATCAGTAGAGAACTTATTTGACTGTTTCTGCAGTGTTTCTGTAATGTTCCTAAAGGTACTAATTGTGTTCCTGTGGTTATCAATAAGTACTTTATAAAACACCTTGATATCTTTTAAAGCCTTTTGTTGCTTTGCATGCTTCAGTTTGCTTTATTTTCAGATTTAAGTTCACGTTTGCTGAGTGTCACTACAAGGTTTGAAGTTTGACAATTTATTAGCTCTTGAATTGTAATGACAAACTTACAAGTCATTAAGAGTCAATTAAAGTGTCACAAGTTAATGATGTTTTGGCCCATTTTTCAAGCAGCAAGGTGATCAAACTTTTGCACATGGAACATCCATCCATGCATCCATCCATCCAATATCTATACACCGCTTAATCCTCATTAGGGTTGTGGTGGGGCTGGAGGTTATCCCAGCTGACTTATGGTGAAGGCAGGAGACAACCTGGACAGGTCACCAGTCTATCACAGGGATACACAGAGACAAAGAAGTACACTCACATTCACACCTGCGGACAATTGAGAATCATCAATTAACTTTGGGGCGTTTTTGGACTGTGGGAGGAAGCACATTCAACAGGTATTTTTATTTATTTTTAAAATCTCTTGAGCCATGAAATAAAAAGTGGATTAACAGTGGTCCGTGTACGGATCTGGTAATTGGATTTTCCGTTCTGAAACGGGTATTGAAAAACAAAAAACGAGTGGTTATTTGATTTTCGTTTTAAAATACAAAAATTAAAATTGAAATACAAGACATTTTTCCTTTTCATGATCAAAAAAGGATATACGATTTTTTTTAAAAAAAAATGCTTTGATTTTCGTTTTATATTCAGAATAACAAGAAAGTAAAATCATTAAGAGACAGCAACGAAAAAAGGTCAGTTTTTTCCATTTTCCGAGACCGGAAGTGGTCATCAGCAAGTGTAGAGCCAAACAGAGTACAGTGCATAGACTGTATATACATTTTTTTTTCGTGAGTTTTCATGGTCAAAATGAGAGATCAGGTGGCCGATTTTCAAATAAATCAATATTGATTTTTTTTTTATAGAGCGTTAAAGTTTTGCGAAGCCAGGGGGCGGGACTACTTGATTGACAGTCTGGTCTGGAATGATTGACAGGTCCTATCTCCATAGGCAGCAGAGCCTCTGCTCTCCTCGTTTGGATTAATTCTGATAAAACAACTTGGTTTATTTATCGGTGGAGCAGCAGAACATTTTCCACAGACAGTTTTCCTGCTGTTGGCTTGTTTTAACCAGTTTTCTGCCTTCGGCTGATTCTACCAGCAGACACTGAAGGGACTCTAATAGTTTGGTAAGTACATGTTTATTTTCGTATCGGTGCCGCTTTTAATGCACTTTATATGCAGCTTTAGTGTCAGATGTAATGTGTGCCATGCACTCCAGATGTTGGTGGAGTTTGTTTCAGTGTGTGTTGACCAGAGAAGAAAGTTAGCATAGTAAATATTAGCTTTAATGTTAGCGATGCTAACCGAGCTAGTTGTTCAGTCGTAGCCTGATTAAAGCTAACGTAGCATCAAGCTAATGTGTTGAGTTTCATGTAAACAGCTGAAGTGTGTTGTGTTCCTGTAATGTGGTTCATTAAGTTCATAAAGCTGTGGCTGGTTGACATTGATGTAACGTTCAGGAAACTTAAATGTGATTAAAACAGTAACGTTAATGTTCTAGTTGTCAGTAATCAGCTTTAATTTGACACTAAAACAGACTGATAGTTTTAAATTACATCAGTTTCATTAATTTGTTGAAAATTGTCTCATTTGTTGTTGTGATGTTGCTGCTGATTCATTAAAACCAGATGATCCGTGTTGAAGATACATTTAGTTCTAGTATCAGAAGTACAAGAAGGAAAATGGAAGTTTAGTTCTGCTACATCAAAGATTTCAGGATTAAAATAACTAAATGAGTCTTTATGCCTCAAATTTTATTTTTACAATAAAGAAATAATGAAGTAATCACAGATAATAAAATTTATAAATAGCAGAGAAAACCTGAGAGAATAATTTCCTGAAAAGTCTGTGAAAGACAAGCAGCTTTTTATACTGAAAGATCAGAATCAGCTCCAAGATCTGCATCTGACAGCATCAAGTCAACCAGAAAGAAAAGATAAAAGCAAATGACTTCTTTCTGATCACATCTGTTCCGCTGCTCACAGGCTGCTGCTGCTCACATTCTTCACATTTATAGTCCACTTTTAAAAGTTCAGCAGACAGGTGCTCTGCTTTGGAGTGTGACGATGTCGTCGGTGATGTGGAGAGTGAAGTTTCCGTTTCACCCACAGCGTGCTTTAGGGCGCCAGGGTCGGACTTGATGTTTGAAATACTGACCGATGGCTCAGATTTAACTGTCTGTAGTTCTGTTTTGATGGGTGTTAAACTTTCACTCAAAGCCGCCAGGAGCTGGGTCTTTAAAATAACCGCCGTCTCGTTACAGAGTGAAAGTAGCAATTCCTCCTGAAGGTCAGAGATTGCAGCATCTGAGGGCCTCTTCAAAAGAAGACGTAGTTGATGAAGGCGTTCTGGAGCAGGACCAGAAAGACCACGACCAAGCAGCCTTGAGATCTTAGGCAGCGTCTTCCTCAGGTGGGTGTCGACGGTGTTCACGGTCAAGTCTGTGGTAATCCCGTCAAAAAACAAAACAGAAAAAAATCTAGATTATAAATCAACATGTAACCAAAGCACTCTGTGTATAACGCCATAGTATAGGATGTAGTTCAGAAAATGTCAAAGTATAGTATACTTTTCAAGAATAACATAGCATGGTCTGTAGTTCATAGTATAGCATGTCGGCAAAAAACCCCAACTGATTATTATATAGTTCAAAAAGTGCAAAATGATAGGATGTTGCCTAAAATTGTCATGTCTGATATGAGTATAGCCTTTGGTCTAAAAACGTCATAGTATAGCCTTTGGACTAAAAACGTCATAGTGTAGCATGTCGCTCTAAAATCGTCATAGTATAGTATGTCGCTCTAAAAACATAGTATACCATGTCGCTCAAAAAACGTCATGGTATAGCCTTTGGTCCAACAAACATCATAGTATAGCATGTCGCTCTAAAAACGTCATAGTATAGCATGTCACCCAAAAAACGTCATAGTATAGCATATTGCTCTAAAAATGTCATAGTATAGCATGTCGCTCAACAAACGTCATTGTATAGCATGTCGCTCTAAAAACGTCATAGTATAGCATGTTGCTCTAAAAATGTCATAGTATAGCCTTTGGTCCACAAAACGTCACAGCATGAACATCATAGTATAGCATGTCGTCCAAAGAAACATCATAGTATAGCATGTCTCTTTAAAATTGTCACAGTATAGCATGTCGTCCAAAAAACGTCAGAGTATAGCCTTTGGTCTGAAAATGTCATAGTGTAGCATGTCGCTCTAAAAACGTCATAGTATAGCATGTCGCTCTAAAAACATCGTAGTATACCATGTCGCTCAAAAAACGTCATACTAAAGCCTTTGGTCCAACAAATATCATAGTTTAGCATGTCGCTCTAAAAACGTCATAGTATAGCATGTCGCCCAAAAAACGTCATAGTATAGCATGTCGCTCAACAAATATCATTGTATAGCATGTCGCTCTAAAAACGTCATTGTATAGCATGTCGTCCAAAAACCGTCATCGTATAGCATGTGGCTCTTGAAATGTCATAGTATAGCATGTCGCTCTAAAAACATCATAGTATAGCATGTCACTCTAAAAACGTCATAGCATAGCCTTTCGTCCAAAAAACGACATAGTATAGCATGTCGCTCTAAAAACGTCATAGTGTAGCATGTCACTTGAAAAACGTCATAGTATAGCATGTCGTCCAAGAAACGTCATTGTATAGCATGTCGCTCTAAAAACGTCAGAGTATAGCATGTCGTCCAAAAAACATCATAGCATAGCATGTCGCTCTAAAAACGTCATAATATAGCATGTCGCTCTAAAAACATCATAGTATAGCATGTCGCTCAAAAACGTCATAGTATAGCCTTTAGTCTAAAAATGTCATAGTATAGCATGTCGCTCAAAAAATGTCATAGTATAGCATGTCGCTCTAAAAATGTCATAGTATAGCACGTCGCTCAAAAAACATCATCGTATGTTGTTCTAAAAACGTCATAGTATAGCATGTCGCTCTAAAAACGTCATAGTATAGCATGTCGCTCTAAACACGTCATAGTATAGCATGTCGCTCTAAAAACGTCATAGTATGTCGCTCTAAAAATTTCATAGTATAGCATGTCGCTCAAAAAACGTCATAGTATAGCATGTCACTCTAAAAACGTCATAGTATAGCATGTCGCTCTAAAAACGTCAGAGTATAGCATGTCGCTCAAAAAATATCATAGTATAGCATGTCGCGCAAAAAACATAGTATAGCATGTCGCTCAAAAAACATCATCGTATGTTGTTCTAAAAATGTCATAGTATAGCATGTCGCTCTAAAAACGTCATAGTATACCATGTCACTCTAAAAACGTCACAGTATATCATGTCGCTCAACAAACGTCATAGTATAGCATGTCACTCTAAAAACGTCATCGTATAGTATGTCGCTCTAAAAACGTCATAGTATAGCATGTCGCTCAAAAAATGTCATAGTATAGCATGTCGCTCAAAAAACGTCATAGTATAGCCTTTGGTCTAAAAATGTCATAATATAGCATGTCGCTCTAAAAACGTCATAGTATAGCATGTCGCTCTAAAAATGTCATAGTATAGCCTTTGGTCCAAAAAACGTCATAGTATAGCATGTCGCTCTAAAAACGTCATAGTATAGCATGTCGCTCAAAAAATGTCATAGCATAGCATGTCGCTCACAAAACGTCATAGTATGTTATTCTAAAAATGTCATAGTATAGCATGTCGCTCTAAAAACATCATAGTATAGCATGTCGCTCGAGAAACGTCATAGTATAGCATGTCATCCCAAAACCATCATAGTATGGCATGTCGCTCTAAAAACGTCATAGTATAGCATGTCGCTCAAAAAAAGGTTATAGTATAGCATGTCGCTCTAAAAATATCATAATATAGCATGTCGCTCAAAAAATGTCATAGTATAGCATGTCGCTCAAAAAACATCATACTATATCATGTCGCTCGAGAAACTTCATAGTATAGCATGTCATCCCAAAACCATCATAGTATGGCATGTCGCTCTAAAAACATCATAGTATAGCAGGTCGCTCAAAAAACGTCATAGTATAGCATGTCGCTCAAAAAACGTCATAGTATAGCATGTCGCTCAAAAAACGTCATAGTATAGCATGTCGCTCAAAAAATGTCATAATATAGCATGTCGCTCTAAAAACATCATAGTATAGCATGTCGCTCAAAAAACGTCATAGTATAGCCTTTAGTCTAAAAATGTCATAGTATAGCATGTCGCTCAAAAAATGTCATAGTATAGCATGTCGCTCTAAAAACATCATAGTATAGCATGTTGCTCAAAAAACATCATCGTATGTTGTTCTAAAAATGTCATAGTATAGCATGTCGCTCACAAAACGTCATAGTATGTTGTTCTAAAAATGTCATAGTATAGCATGTCGCTCTAAAAACGTCACAGTATAGCATGTCATCCCAAAACCATCATAGTATGGCATGTCGCTCTAAAAACGTCATAGTATAGCATGTCGCTCAAAAAACGTTATAGTATAGCATGTCGCTCTAAAAATGTCATAGTATAGCATGTCGCTCACAAAACGTCATAGTATGTTCTAAAAATGTCATAGTATAGCATGTCGCTCAAGAAACGTCATAGTATAGCATGTCGCTCAAAAAACGTTATAGTATAGCATGTCGCTCTAAAAATATAGTATAGCATGTTGCTCAAAACATGTCATAGTATAGCATGTCGCTCAAAAAACATCATAGTATGTTGTTCTAAAAATGTCATAGTATAGCATGTCGCTCTAAAAACGTCATAGTATAGCATGTCGCTCTAAAAACGTCATAGTATAGCCTTTGGTCCAAGAAACGTCATAGTATAGCATGTCATCCCAAAACCATCATAGTATAGCATGTCGCTCTAAAAACGTCATAGTATAGCATGTCGCTCAAAAAATGTCACAGCATAGCATGTCGCTCACAAAACGTCATAGTATGTTGTTCTAAAAATGTCATAGTATAGCATGTCGCTCTAAAAACGTCATAGTATAGCATGTCGCTCAAAAAACGTTATAGTATAGCATGTCGCTCTAAAAATATCATAATATAGCATGTCGCTCAAAAAACATCATACTATATCATGTCGCTCGAGAAACTTCATAGTATAGCATGTCATCCCAAAACCATCATAGTATGGCATGTCGCTCTAAAAACATCATAGTATAGCAGGTCGCTCAAAAAACGTCATAGTATAGCATGTCGCTCAAAAAATATCATAATATAGCATGTCGCTCTAAAAACATCATAGTATAGCATGTCGCTCTAAAAATGTCATAGTATAGCCTTTGGTCCAAAAAACGTCATAGTATAGCATGTCGCTCTAAAAACGTCATAGTATAGCATGTCGCTCAAAAAACGTCATAGTATAGCCTTTGGTCCAAAAAACGTCCTAGTATAGCATGTCGCTCTAAAAACGTCATAGTATAGCATGTCGCTCAAAAAATGTCATAGTATAGCATGTCGCTCAAAAAATGTCATAGTATAGCATGTCGCTCAAAAAATGTCATCGTATGTTGTTCTAAAAATGTCATAGTATATCATGTCGCTCAAAAAACGTCATTGTATAGCATGTCGCTCTAAAAACATCATCGTATAGCATGTCATCCCCAGACCATCATAGTATGGCATGTCGCTCAAAAAACATCATAGTATAGCCTTTGGTCCAAGAAACGTTATAGTATAGCAGGTCGCTCAAAAAACGTCATAGCATACCATGTCGCTCAAAAAATGTCATAGTATAGCATGTCGCTCAAAAAACGTCAGAGTATAGCATGTCGCTCAAAAAACATCATAGTATAGCCTTTGGTCCAAGAAACGTCATAATAAAGCATGTCGCTCTAAAGACGTCGTAGTATAGCCTTTGGTCCAACAAACGTCATCGTATAGCATGTCGCTCTAAAAATGTCATAGTATAGCATGTCACTCAAAAAATGTCACAGTATAGCATGTTGCTCTAAAAACGTCATAGTATAGCCTTTGCTCTAATAATGTCATAGTATAGCATGTCGTCCAGAAAATGTCAGAGTATAGCCTTTGGTCTAAAAACGTCAGAGTATAACATGTCGCTCTGAAAACGTCATAGTTTAGCCTTTCGTCCACAAAACGTTATGTCCTGGCTGTCTGAAGTAGGTGAGGAGCAACAGAAAAATGGTACAAATGCTGGTTTCCAGAGGGTTAGACGAGTATTTATTTGAAAGAGTAAGTTTACAACAGCACAACATGTGAGGGGGTTAAAAGCAAATGGGTGTTAGCAAAATAAAAATAAATAAACAGAACTAAAAGTGAACTTCACGTTGACATTAATGGACATTCCAACCATGAACAAAGTAAAAGATAATCAATACGAAAAACAACTCTTCCTGTTCACCTCTTAAAACCCAAAAACACACCGCAGTAGCATCCTAAACTAAAACTACCAATGGGTTTCCTGTTTTCCTTTCTGAACAATTCAAAGGTCCCTCTCTATCTCCCCACACATCCACCAATCACTGGAACACATCTCCAAAGTTCTGCCGGGCCAGCTCAGCTTCCCCTCAGAAGAAGTGCCGCCACCTGCCAGATGAAGGAGCCTTTTGAGAGGCAACTGGCATCGTGATTGGACTGTACTTTGGTCTGTTCCAATCCAGCTTCAGCTCCAGAGACGGCAGGCGGGACGAGTCAACGGAGGCCGGGTGGACGAAGGCATGCAGCTGAGTCGGAAAAAAAGTGTGATTTTTCAACATGTTTTAAAAATGTGCCATATGATGAAATAATGTAAAGGAGGCTGTGAAAAACACTCCAGAAAGGTTTTCTTTGAAAAAAAATCATCATGAATTTTGGCCCAAAAAAACGCCATAGCATACTGTCAAAAAAAAATGTGATTTTTCAACATGTTGTAAAAACGTGCCATATGATGAAATAATGTAAAGGAGGCCGTGAAAAACACTATGGTAAGGTTTTCTTTGAAAAAAAAATCATCATGAATTTTGGCGCAAAAAAAACGCCATAGTATACTATGTCGAAAAAAAAATGCGATTTTTCAACATGTGGTAAAAACGTGTCATATGATTAAATAATGTAAAGCAGGCTGTGAAAAACACTCCAGAAAGGTTTTCTTTGAAAAAAAAAATCATCATGAATTTTGGTGTAAAAAAACGCCATAGTATACTATGTCGAAAAAAAATGTGATTTTTCAACGTTGTGAAAACATGCCATATGATTAAATAATGTAAACAGGCTGTGAAAAACACTCCAGAAAGGTTTTCTTTGAAAAAAAAATCATCATGAATTTTGGCGCAAAAAAACGCCATAGTATACTATGTCGAAAAATGTCATTTTTCAACCTGTTGTAAAAACGTGCCATATGATGAAATAATGTAAAGGAGGCCGTGAAACACACTATGGTAAGGTTTTCTTTGAAAAAAAAAATCATCATGAATTTTGGCGCAAAAAAGCACCATAGTATACTATGTCGAAAAAAAAATGCGATTTTTCAACGTTGTGAAAACATGCCATATGATTAAATAATGTAAACAGGCTGTGAAAAACACTCCAGAAAGGTTTTCTTTGAAAAAAAAAATCATCATGAATTTTGGCGCAAAAAAACGCCATAGTATACTATGTCGAAAAATGTCATTTTTCAACATGTTGTAAAAACATGCCATATGATGAAATAATGTAAAAGAGGCCGTGAAACACACTATGGTAAGGTTTTCTTTGAAAAAAAAAATCATCATGAATTTTGGCGCAAAAAAACGCCATAGTATACTATGTCGAAAAAAAATGCGATTTTTCAACATGTGGTAAAAACGTGCCATATGATGAAATAATGTAAAGTGAAAAACACTCCAGAAAGGTTTTCTTGAAAAAAAATCATCATGAATTTTGGCGCAAAAAAACGCCATAGTATACTATGTAGAAAAATGTCATTTTTCAACACGTTGTAAAAACGTCCCATATGATGAAATAATGCAAAGGAGGCCGTGAAAAACACTCCAGGAAGGTTTTCTTTGAAAAAAAAAAAATCATCATGAATTTTGCCACAAAAAAGCGCCATAGTATACTATGTCGAAAAAAAAATGCGATTTTTCAGCATGCTGTAAAAACGTGCCATATGATGAAATAATGTAAAGGAGGCCGTGGAAAAACACTATGGTACGGTTCTCTTTGAAAAAAAAATCATCATGAATTTTGGCGCAAAAAAAACGCCGTAGTATACTATGTCGAAAAATGTCATTTTTCAACATGTCGTGAAAACATGCCGTATGATGAAATAATGTAAAGCAGGCTGTGAAAAACACTCCAGAAAAGTTTTATTTGAAAAAAAATCATCATGAATTTTGGCGCAAAAAAACGCCATAGTATACTATGTCGAAAAAAAATGCGATTTTTCAACATGTGGTAAAAACGTGCCATATGATGAAATAATGTAAAGTGAAAAACACTCCAGAAAGGTTTTCTTGAAAAAAAATCATCATGAATTTTGGCGCAAAAAAACGCCATAGTATATACTATGTAGAAAAATGTCATTTTTCAACACGTTGTAAAAACGTCCCATATGATGAAATAATGCAAAGGAGGCCGTGAAAAACACTCCAGGAAGGTTTTCTTTGAAAAAAAAAAATCATCATGAATTTTGCCACAAAAAAGCGCCATAGTATACTATGTCGAAAAAAAAATGCGATTTTTCAGCATGCTGTAAAAACGTGCCATATGATGAAATAATGTAAAGGAGGCCGTGGAAAAACACTATGGTACGGTTCTCTTTGAAAAAAAAATCATCATGAATTTTGGCGCAAAAAAAAACGCCGTAGTATACTATGTCGAAAAATGTCATTTTTCAACATGTCGTGAAAACATCCCGTATGATGAAATAATGTAAAGCAGGCTGTGAAAAACACTCCAGAAAAGTTTTATTTGAAAAAAAATCATCATGAATTTTGGCGCAAAGAAACGCCTTACTATACTATGTCGAAAAATGTCATTTTTCAACACTAAATCTTATTGAAAAATATGTTTTACTTAAGTCCACCTGTTTCAGCCATCTCTACCCCTCATTAGGTACCACTCTAAGGTACATTATACAAAAAAAATCCAGTAGATGTCCTTGTGTTTTGAAATAGCTTGCAGAGCAAGTTAGTCTGCTCACAGGAAGTTAGCACGAGCAAAATCACTCCTCACGAGGCCTCTGTTTGCTGTGATTTTCAAAGGTAAAGTAATACTTTTGACATATTATGGTGCCTAAGGAGTTGCTGAACACAAATGTGTCATTTGAAATGTAAAAAAAAAAGATTTAAAAGGGTAAAATAATTTTTCTCAACTGTTTGGTAGAGGTCAATATTTTAAAAATCGCTGGGTCTCTTCATAAAAAAACCATTGACCGTTGTTATTAGTGCCCCAAAGAGACAAAGAAATAATTTTTTCATTGCGTTTTTCTTGGTGAGGATGTTTAAGGGTTAACTTAACGTCTGTAAACAAAACTAAAACGTATCAACAAAGTTTTCTGTTAGAGTTTGTGTTCTTCTAAGTTTAACTCCAAGATTTTAAATACTTTCATTTACTGCAAATGAATATCGACTCCAAATGTCTCACTAATAATCATTATCAGCCTTAAAAACCCACAAAACACCCCTCTATACTGGACCACACTTAGTACAGTCTTGTTCCCCCTTCTATAAATCTGCTTGGAATCTTCCACTTCCTGTTTGTCAAAGTGGCCTTCTACCTGGACAGGTTTTGTTGGAGCTCATGCAACAAACATTTTGGGTAACTGCACTTTAAAATGGATGGATAACACTGAATTAGAGTCTGTTTTAATGAGACTGAGTTAAGATGTGTAGCTGTCATTAAAAAGGAAATTATTTCTCAGAATTCACAGAGGAAAGTCTGAAATGTTTGCTAGGTTAGCGTCCCACATGTTCTTTGGCTCAGCTAAAGCTAACTCTCTCCAACTTCTGGATCTCTTGAGTTGCTTGTTGTTAAAATATCTTGCTAGAGGTGCTGAAGCTTAGAAAGTCTGAGATGTTTGTTCAAAATAAGCTCATTCTCAAGTCTTCTCTGAACTGTCCTCTTTTGTTTGAACTTTCCCTAAACTTAGGAGTTAATGACAGAGCAGCACATCCAGACTCAGTCTCATTTATGTAGAGATTAAACTTCAGTGTCATTCATTGATGTTAAAGTGCAGTTTTTCAAATGTTTGTTGCACATGCTCCCGACCAAACCAGTCCAGGTGGAAGACGATGTGAAGAGAAAGCTCCAGAGGATGAATATCACACATTTACGTTGGAAATAAATTTCCTTTAATTAGACATTGTCATGCAAAAGTTGGATTTCCCTTTAATCATGTTCAAATCCTTGTTGAGTGTTTTGTTGATGTTTGTTTCTAAATGTTTTTGACACTCGGCCCCAAAGATTAAAACCTTTTACGGCTCACAAGCTGCAACAATTCACACATTATCAACTATCTTTCTGACCAAACTAAGATAAAAAGTGAAAAACTGCCTGATTCATGCATCATGAATGTAAATCTTTTTGGTTTTTATGACAGTAAACTGAATATATTTGGGTTTGACATTTTATAAACCAAAACAAGAAACGAATTACTGGAGAAAACAATCAACAGATTAATGGACAAAGAAAATGTGTTTTCCAACATATATGGCTGAATTACTCCAACATTACAAGATACATACAATTTGAATTCAATTTTATTTCTACAACACCAATTACAGGTCAAATTGTCTCAAGACGCTTTATTTTTATATTGTTTTGTCATATTTAAAATATGACAAAGTAAGAAATTTAAACCTCTTGACTAATCCAAGTTATTATTTGGTTTTTAAGAGACTAATGGACAATTAAAATAAATTTCTCCACTAAAACTAATAAACATGAGGTCAAATAGAAGGAAGAGTTTTAAATACTGCAGTCCCACGATGACAAGAATAAAGTTTCTCAACAAAAACTAAATCTGCTGGTGGATTCCATTAAAGTCCTAATAAATGATAATAAAGTGTGATACTAAAGGTTTGTGGTGCTAAAAATGTCAAAGTAAAGATATCAAGTTGAACATCTGGATGGAGGTTGATAAAAGTTGACCTCCCTTCATTTCTCTGGAGCTGACTCCATGGATTTTATGGATGGTGGTTCAAGACCTGCTCTTCTAGTCGTCTTCCTTCTAGTTGCTGTAAAAGGTCACTCCATCCTGACCGACTTCAACACCTCTTCATGACAACTTGTTCTGCCTCTGACCTGGTGGAAACTCAAGAAACTCAGGAAAACCTGTCGAGACTCGAAGAACTCGTGGCGACTCGAAGAACTCGTCGGCCGGGGGAAGGTGTGGTGGGTGGTGGGGGACTAGAGGGGGGGAGGCCGCCACCCACCTTCCCGCCTACTCTCCGCCCTGACTCCACCCAGACTCCGCCTTGGCTCCGCCCATGTGGCACTTCAGGAATTACGATGTCAAAGGGACGACGAATTTATTTCTTTTCATCTGATCTGTAGCTCAGTGAGTTAAGGATTTGCCTATGGAGCTGCAGGTCGCTGGTTCAAGACCAGACCCTTCTTAAAGTTTTCTCAAAATCCTGACAAAGACAAAGAAAGAAAACTGCCGTTGGCTGGTCTTGAACCTGCGACCTTCCACTTGGTAGTCTGTCTCTTATCCTCCTGAGCTATTTGCTCAGATACTAATTCTTCTTTTTTTTGCACATTTATCATCTAGTTTTTGTCGTTTTTGAGTTTTTTTTTAACTCGAGTCTCGACTCGACCGTTTTTCTCAGGAGGCTGGACTTCAGCCTTTGTTCTGGAGGGTGGAACCCTCAGTTCCAAGACTTTCCAAAGCCTCAAGACCTCTCGAGTCCTCAGGACCTGAGCTTTCACACAGTCTGAGGGCTGAAATTTTCTAAGTCCCACAGTAGTTCTCTGTTAGATTGAACCTTCAGACAGTCTGAGGGCTGAAATTTTCTAAGTTCCTGAGTAGTTCTCTGTTAGTTTGAACCTTTCGACAGTCTGAGGACTGAAAACCTAAAAGTTCTTGAGTAGTTCTCTGTTAGTTTGAACCTTCAGACAGTCTGAGGACTGAAATTTTAAAAGTTTCTCAGTACTTCTCTGTTAGTTTGAACTTTCTGGTTAACAGAAGCCTTAAAACTTGTGACCATGAGTCTTGATTTCACATTTAGACCATCCATCTGAGTTCTTCTCAGACCTTTACCTGTGGGTTTTTTAGAAATCCTCAACAAACTTTGATTCTCTTCACTGAACAGTAAAGTTTGTGAAGATCAGAAGGTAACATTAGTTTGATCGATGCCTTCAACTACTAGTAGACTTTATCTGGAAAGCAGTTTTCTGAAATGAGTTCTTAGTAAATCTGTCTACAATCAAACCAAGAACATAGAAAGAGGAAATGTTTGAAGAAACAACTTGATCTTTTCATTTCAGACTAGAAAAGGCTTTAATACCTTTATCTGTTTTTGCTCTTTTTGATCGTTTTATTGTCTCTTCTGTTTAATTTGATCTTCTAAAGTCTAACTGGTGTCTTTTCAAATATTTTGTCTTTAGTTTGATTCTTCTTAAATGTTTACTTTTGCTCTTTTCTCACCTTTTATTCTTTTCTAATGTCTGATTTGATTTAGAAATGTTTTGTCTTTTTAATGTTTAATTGTTTTTTCAAATGTTTTATCGGCTTGTTTGAAGAATTTCCTTTTCTTTCTCAATGTTTAATTTTTCCATTAAATCTTTAAGGTTTTTCTTTTTAAATGTTTTGCCTCCTTTTAATGTTTAATTTTCTTTTTGAATGCTTCATTGTATTTTCTGTTTAATTCCTATTTAAAGTTTTATTGTCTTTAAGACTTAATTTTCTAATTAAACATTTAATGTTTTGTCTTTTTAAAGGTTTAATAATCTAATGTTCTGTATTTTTTTAAATGTTTATTATTCTTGTTCAATTGAATTTTAAAATGTTTAATTATCTAAAATATTTCATCTTTAATGTTTAATATTTGTTTAAACAATTTTGCTTAATTTCATAATTACATGTTTTGTATCTTCTATTTAATTATCTAATTAAATATTTTGTCTTTCATATAATGATATTTAATGTTTAATTTTCTTTTTAAAAGTTGTATAGTATTAAATGTTTTTTTTCCTTTGATTTAATTGCTTTTTTAATGTAGTTTATTTCTTTAATCTTTTTTTTCTGTCAAGATATTAACCCCAACATTTAAAATGAAACAAACCCTTAAATCACAATGAAAATACTTCTGTTGTCACAATCATGAGTTAGTCAATTATTCAGTTTATCAACTTTATTTGTTTAACACTTTTCACACAGATGACAAAACTAAACAAGCAAAGAGAAAAAACTATGCTAAAACTATGACTAAAACTCCAAAACATACTTTAAAAAAAAAAAGATTTAACATCGTAATAAAATAAGTGGTGTCCAGGGGATGGAGGGAGTTTATTGAAGTCTTCTTGGACTCAGATGGTAAATCATCTAAAATATAAACTTGATATTCAGTCTAAGGAAACTGCAGAGCGACAGAAGAACCAACAATATCTCGTGTTTTCTCCTTTAATGAGTCGACTCTTCTTGTGCTTTCAGACCAAAGAACTACAGACTCTTCACAACCTGCTCAAACTCTTGGTACAGGACCTCACCACACGGGTCAAGAAGGTTTCCTTCTCATTTCTACTCTGAAGTTCACCTTCTCCTGCTCAAACTGCTGATAAATGTTTCTGCTGCTCTAAAGTCTGGTCTCCAGAACTTCCTAAAAACTCTCAAAGTCTCTTCTGCTGCAGGTTGCTATGTAGAACTGTTGCAGAAAACCTCACTAAACCACATGGAGGGGCCTCAAGATAGTCGTCCAAATGAAACCGTACAAAACCAAACTAGCACAACCCAAACCCTAAAGTCTCCTGCAGCCTACCAGAGAACCTCTGAGAACAGAGAATCAGGACAGGAACTCTTACCTTCTGGACAACCAACGTTGGTTCTCAAACAAGAATACAGAATGTGTCTGACCAAAAACCTCTAAAGACTCACTACAGCCAAGATAAAGACACAACTCAGCTGCATCAAACCCACTAATCACTGCACACATTAGCACCATGTGCTAACTGTGGCTAAAGAACCACATTTACCAAGACAACTATCCAGTAGCCCTAAGACACACCAAGAAACACATTAAAGACGATTTTACTGCTGGAAGCTGCAAGCCAACGCCTAAAGAACAAACTAAAGAAATGGAGCCAAACCCGGTTAAGTGGTGAAGAGAAGCAGAGGAAATGTTTGTCTGCAGCTAAATAAAGCAGGAAGACACTGAGCTGCTCAGGTGTTCCTGATAACACCAAGCAGCCACCTGGACAGCCAATAGGAAGACAGCTTCCTGGAAGTCCAGAGGGCTGGGTTAGTGAAGGAAATTTAATTTAAAGTTGAAGCAGAAAGTTAACAAAGAAAGTTGAAAACCACCTTCTGATACCTGAAATCTCTGAGTTTTCACACAAAGAACACCTGAACATGTCAAACTGGTTTCATAGTAGAACCATCATTGTAAAAACGTCATAGTATGGTGTGTTGCTCAAAAAACATTACGACCCGGCTGTCTAGGGTCACCGAGGAGCAACACAAAAACAGGACAAACGCTGGTTTCCAGGGGGTTAGGCGGCTATTTATTTGAAAGAGTAAGTTTACAACAACACAACATGTGAGCAGAAAAATCACAAAGTCTGTCTTTAGTTCAGATGAAAATATTAGTTTTTGTCTTTTTTATTGACCAAACTTTTCCAGAAGTAGATGAAGAATAATTAAAGCTCTCATGTAGAAGTCCAACTTATTTTGGATCCTTGTGGAGAGTTTAATCTTAGAGTTTGTAAAGCTGTTGAGTTTTTGGAGTCACATGGATTGTTTTGACATTTAATAACCGAGTCCTGAAATAAAATTACAGTTGTGGATTTCTGTCATTTAGTCTGGACTAAACAAATAACAGTAGCATGAATCTCAAACATCATTATGAGGAGTCTGGATTGAGGTTTCTCACTTGATAATGATCAAACCATGAAATTTAGGTTGGTTTAAAGGAATATTCCACCTTAAATCTTTGAATGTTGACCTAAAAGGTTGGTTTCAGGAAGTATTCCACCTACAAGGTCTTCACACATCCACTTTAAAGGAACATTCCACCAAAAATCCTTGGACATGCACCTAAAATGTTGGTTTAACCGAGTATTCCATCCAAAATCCTCAGAGACCTGAGGGGCTGGTTAAAAGGAATATTCCACCTAAAACCGCAAATATAGACCCGAAAGGGTGGTTTAGAAAAAAATCCTTCAATGTACACCAAAAACGTTGGTATGGAGCAATATTCCACCTGAAATGTAGACCTGAGAAGTTGGTTTGGAAGAATATACCATCCTAAACATCCTTAAATGTAGACTAAAAGATGGTTTGGAAGAAAATTCCCTACTGTAGACCTTGGAGATTGGTCTGATGATATATTCCACCCAACATCCTTGAACATAAACTTAAAAAGTTTGTTCAAAGAAATATTCCACCTAAAATCCTTCAATGTAGACCAAAAAATCTTGGTGTAAAGGAGTATTCCACCTTAAATGTAGACCTAAAGGATGGTTTGGAGTAATATTCTACTCTAAAATCTTCCAATGTAGACCTAAAAGGTTTATCTGATGGTATATTCTACCCAACATCCTGGAACATTTACCTAAAAGGTTGGTTTAATGGTATATTCCCAGAAGAACCCTTGAACATTGGGCTTAATGGTATATTCCACCCAAAATACTTGAACATATACCAAGAAGTCAGCGTAAAGGAAATGTAGACCTAAAAGGATTGTTTAAAGGAATATTTAAACAATTATTTTCATTATTTAATAATCTGTTATCAGTCAGACCCCTGGCAAAGTTATTTTTATCAGTTTTTTAGTGGAAGTCACAAATAAAGGAGCTCTTGGTTTTTCCCGGCGTTACTGAGTCCAAAGCTGCTGTTTCAACACAGAACGTTCACATGCTTCCACAAACCTCTCAGCACTCAAACACCCACAGACAGGAGGCCGGCTGGACCGAGGCTCGGCGGCGTCCTCAGACCCACGAGTCGGGGAGTCGGTGAACTTGTTGGTCTGGTTTGAAGGCCTCCGTGTGGTCCAGTAGAAGTCCACGTAGTCGGTGTTGGCTTTGAACCGCAGCGACTGGCCACCATCAGGTGGACCAGCTCGTCCTCGTAGGACTCCTCCTGTAGCCTTGAGGGGACCACAGGAACATTCAGTAGCTGTTGGAGTTCTTCCTGTCAGGCTCGTGGTAGAACGGCTCTGAAGAATCTTGTACTTGTCTTATCTGGAACAATCTAACAGCCTAAACTGTTAACAGCAGTGTAAAGAAGCAAACACTCAGGCATAGATTAGGACTCAAACTAGATTTATTTTAGAAAACAAATCAGCTTAGAGGCATTTGTTCACACGTGGCTGAATAGGAGGCCGTCCAATCAGGTTAGAGGTCTTCACTCTGTAGGTTGTTTGTTCGGTGAGACTCTTGGATCTCCATCAGCTGACGTGGATGTTTGATGGTCTTCTTCTCTAGTGCCAGATGATTCATCCATGAATTCAGCAGCTACAGACTGAAATGAAGTTCATGCTGCAGTTATTGAATTCCTGTTCCAGATCAAATGTTCAGAGCTCACCTTGAATGCAGCCGTCTGCTGTCTGATAGTTTTTCTCATTGTAGTCTTCAATAAAGTCTTTTTCCTCATGTCAGGATGTGGTGAGACTCTTTCTCAGTCTCTGCAGACGTCCCTCATTGTGCATCTCCAGAGAAGAAACAGAAAAACTGATCACTGCTTCAGCATCACAAACGCTCTCCAGCATTGTTAAGTGTTTTAGGAATTAATTCACTGTGTTGTGAACTTTGAAGGAGCAGAAACTTTACAGCTGCCAAAGATATGAGCTCCAATTCTGGATGTTTTAGGAAATGAAGTTCATCAAATGAACACTTGATTATTGCTGATAACTCATTTAATTACTGAAGAAATCCAACATAAAAACCTGTAAACTCTCAGGCAGCTTTTGTTAAAGTTTGTTTATAATTCTATCATCATGTTCTGGAACCAGGACTCTGCAGAAGTTCCTTCAATCAGATCCTTGTGTGTTTCTGTTTAAGGCCTCAGGTTTGAACGTACAGCAGAGGATTAGAAAGGAGTGATTTTAATATTTAAATCAGTCCAGTAAATGTTTGGCGTGAAAATTATTAAAATTTTGATTTAGATTTGTGTCAAATGATATTGTAGAGTCTAACTTAAATATATCCAAATGAGTTCAGTGTATTTACATTTTATAGAATATTTGATTTCTTAATCTCAATACTGAAGGGTCTGACCCTAAATATTATAATAATGATGTCAATTTAAATAATATTTTAGTGCAGAGTCATAAACTTTAATCAGCTAAACTTGCATAATAAATATCACTGTACAATCTTAACCTGAACATTCATATTATTGAGGTAAATTTACATAAATCATGATATTCTAAAGTCTTAACTGGAATATTTCTAACACTAATCTTTTTGTATTGTGCTGATAAACAACAATAACCCGACTCTCAGATAATATTTGTTGTCTGTGATTGTGAGACTAAATTCCTCCACATTGTGGAACTGGACTGAATTTCCCAAAATGGAAACATGGACAAAATTTAACACTCTTGTATCCATGGCAACGCTAACGTTTCTGCTTCTTACCAAAGTTCACAACACAAGTAAAGATTTTAATGTAAAACTTCAGGGATGACTGCTAACCATAAGTATTCTGATCAATACTTCATGATCAATATCAGGACAGATGTTACAACTCCAGCTGTTGCATTAGACTGCAGTTATTCACAGAGAAATTAAAACATCACATTCCTCATAAAAACTAGATGGGACTTTTATTAAATAAAGTGTTGGTGAATAAACAGTGTAAAAAGTGCAAAGCAGCTCCATTAAATCAGGAGATGTGAGACTTCCACAGCATGGATCACCATCTGCTGTGTTGATTCATAGCTGAATGTCAGAATGAACTGAGCTAGAAAAGCTGCTGTGAGCTGCAACATTACGGTCTGACAATCCAACACCATCACAGTTTTCATCTGGTTGTTTTGCTCCAACATGCTGTTAAGTTCAGTTTTTACCTGAATCAATACAGAGATTCTATTTCCAACCAAGACTGGAATAAAAATTAGAATGTTATGAGGTTATTAATGCAACTAAATCCTTTCAGATGGAAGGATTTACTTCTAAGTTCTAATTCAAGTTTCAGTTGGAGCACATTGCATTCACAAAGAAAAACAGCGATACCTTCATAGCAACATTTAATAAACCTAAAGCTTCCCTGTTGGCTCATTGGTGGAGTTTGTTACTGAGCATCTGAACCTTAAATCCAGTGAGACGACCATCTTCAGTCGAGGCCAGTCAGAGAACTTCAAGACCTTCCATCAGCTGGACCAGATGTGGCATCATCTCCCTCTGAACATCTGGATGACAGGAGAAAAGACAGAAATCAAACACAGATCACAGAAATACAATTTATTCACTTTCATCATTTTATAAAAGTAGCATGAACTTTATTAAAACTTGACAACATCAGTAATGAAAGTAAATGTTTTTATCTCGTGTTGAAGCTAAATTTAAAGTCAATTTTAATGAGTTTATCCTGAGAGGAGTGAGAATGGAGCTTTTCTTTCCTTTTTAGAATATTCCCTCAAAATATTCTGTTTATTATTGGCTTTAGAAGCATTTTTCTTTACTTATTTATTTTTAGATACCTCAGACTGATGCACTTTGCTGGTTTGCAGATAATTTCATGTACAATGACAATAAAGATCTTCTATTAGAACATATTTTGCTAAAACAAGAACTGCAAACCTTCTCAACCATCTCTCAGGCTGCAAAATTCCAACTGCGACCAAGAATTATCTGATGTACTTATTATTATAATCTTTACTGAACCAGCCCTGGAATTAATAAAAATCTGTATATGGATATGATTTTCTCTGATGGGACCAATATGGAAGCCGTAGTAACAATTAACTATCCTTTGAATGGTGGATAAAAAAATGCTCTCCCTTAAAAAAAAAAAAAATGCATACCATAAAGTAAATCTCTTCTGCACTGCACACATACTACACTTTTGTATAACTCTGGATGTCAGAGTAAAGGCAGACAGATCCACCAATCAGCCACAACATTCTGACCACTGACAGCTGAAGAGAACAACATCCATCATCTTGTTCTAATGCAACGTTCTGCTGGGAAACCTTGACGTTCATGTGGATGTTTGACATGTACCACCACCTAAACACTGCAGGACAAACAACCCCCTAGTCTCCATGGCAACAGCAGTCCTTGATGCCAGCTGCCACCCTCAGCAGGACAAATTAAAACTGCTCAGGAGTGGTCCGAGGAACACGACAGAGCTAAGCTGTTCACCTGGGTTCCACACTCCCCACATCCAGATCTGATGGAGCATCTGTGGGATGGTCCAGGATCAGCCTGGTCTAGGTAGGACCCACCCTGCAACCCACAGGATCCACAGAATCCACAGGACATCCCCAGAGGTTCTGATGAACCACTGGGTCAGAGGAGTTTTAGCAGCATAAAGGGACCAACACAGTATTAGTCAGGTGGTCAGAATGTTATACTGTTATATTGTCATGCTGATTATATGATCAGTAAATGTTACCATCAATTATAACGTCCACATTGATCAGGAAAAATAAAACAACTATCAGTTCATTCAGAAACTGTGGGGTTAAACCTAAAAACACAGACCTCAACAGCAGTTTGTTTCAAAGCAGAACACCAGCTGGTTTTCACTAAAGAAGCTTTCAGAGCAACAATTAAATGACAGCTTTGTTCTCATTAAGTTCACAGAGTCAGAGTCAGCCAAAATAATGTACACACACATCAGGAAAAGAAAAACTTTTATTGATATTTCATTTGTATAAGTACTTCTGCACATATAGATTCCTCTTTCTACGTTTGATCAAATCACGATAACTCTGTGTCCTGTTGTACGATGTTTTCCCAACAGATGGCGCTACCCTCATGAATGGAGCATCAACAAGTGACGTCTACAACACAACAGAAATGTCTGGAAGCCAGTGGCCACCACTTTGAGCACCTCTTGTAATTTTAGAGGCCAAAGATAACTTTTATTAATCTTGTGATGTCTGAATAAATTTGGTATTGAAATATTCATGCAAATTTTTCTTTTCCTGATGTGTGTAAACATTATTTTGGCTGACTCTGTATAATGGGTTTCTGACAGGTCACCAGGCAACATCTTTTTATAATAATGACAAACATACCTGCATTCTACAGGAGTGATTTTCCTCATGTGCAGGTAAAGATGTGTGAGGAGCTTAGAGATGACAGGAGCAGGAGTCATCCTCACTAATTCAGCTTCCACCTAGAAACAGAAAGACCACAAACAAACACACTGATAGACTCTCAAACGTTCAACCTCACAGCCTCAAAATATCTGTTTAGGAAGTGTTGTGTTTCTAAATTCTGCTGAAAGCATTGACAGACATTCTCTTACAAGGTTGTGTAAAAAGCAGCCTGTCCTCTGAGCTACTGAGAAATCTTCCTGAACAAAGTTTCTACGTGTAAATCAGCTCAACAAAAACTAAAGCCTCAGTCAGAGATAACAGGTATCGCAAATTATAAAGAACTTTCTTTGTTAACTCAGACTTTCTGCTTCAACCTCACATAAAAAGGGGAGTTTAACTCGTCAGGTGACTGAAAATGAACGGCTTGTGCAGTTCTAGATCCAAAAGTAGGATGTTTCAACTCATGTTTTACTACAAATACATGCAATAATAAATAAATACAATGGCTGGTTGTTAGTTTATTCACTATTAATGTCATTTTATATACTGGATTGAACTTGAGCAGTGGAAGAGAGAAGGAATTTAATGAAATTATGGAGATTCAGAGAGGTAATGTTGCGCAATGTTAAGTTAAGCACGGTTTAATTCAAACCAGCTGAATGTTAAACTTCAGTGCAGCTTAACAGGTTTCAGTTAACCTTAAAGTAAAATAACTTTTTTAAAAGCTAAAATACACAGCAGAGAAATACAGGTTGAGAAGGTCATTCTAATAATGACGCACAGCTGCGGCAGCAACTAACACAGGTGTTCAGCGGTAAGTTAGCCACCTGTGTTAATTAGCCCGCTAGCTAACTTAGCCGCTTAGCTAGCTAACGCGTCCCGACCAACTGCTCAAACACGACAAAACACAACTCTTCACAAGCCGCTGACTTAACGTACAACAAAACAACGCTACTGGTTAGAAGTATTTATCTTCTTACCGTGTTTTACTCCAAAAACAAGATCAACAGCAGCCAGAGATGCTACCAGACGTGCCGACCACAGCTATACAAAGACTAGATACACTAGCGTGCTGTCTTCTATATTATCTATGGTCTGACCAATCGCTGCTCTCTGGCTCCGCCCTCTGAGAATCTTGTTGTCGTTTGGCTCCACACTTGCTGATGACCACTTCCGGTCTCAGAAAATGAAAAAACGGACCTTTTTTCGTTTCTGTCTCTTACTGATTTTACTTTCTTGTTATTCTAAATATAAAACGAAAATCAAAGCATTTTTTTAAAAAAATCGTATATCCCTTTTTGATCATGAAAAGGAAAAACGCCTTGTATTTCAATTTTAATTTTTGTATTTTAAAACGAAAATCAAATAACCACTCGTTTTTTGTTTTTCAATACCCGTTTCAGAACGGAAAATCCAATTACCAGATCCGCACACGGACCGGGTATATGATGCTCATTTGCTCATTTGGTGTGAGAAATCAGCTGGAAAAGTTTCCACTGATCTCTGTTGGTTAAATGTGATCTTGTTCACTTGCAGTATCACTTTGAACACTAGAGGCGGCTATTTTCACTATCATTTTTAGCGTCAGCTGAATCAGAGAGGCTGACATTACATGACGAGGTTCTCACTCTGCTTTGCTGCTGAAGCACAAATCCTCCTGTTAGACGTGAGTCCAAACAGCATTTTGGCTTGTCATAGCAGGAAAAACACAGCTGATAACATTAAAAAAAAAAACAAAAAAAAACATTGCATTTAGGTGAAGATGTTGTGCGTTGGGACTCATTGTCATGGCTGGCTGGGATATTCACTGAAACTAATGGAAGTTGATGAAATAAATGATAAACGGACAACATCCAGAATTTATATGAGTGTCCTGAAAGAAGAATACAAACCAAAATAAATAAGAACATTATTCTTCAACATATTATTGGCTGAGCTTGCTGGAACCACAATATGATACAATAAGCCTTTGTTAATTCTACAGTTGGTAAAATTGCATTGCTACAGGGGAAAACTGGAAAAACTGCAATTTAAGAATATCAGCTGAAAAAATTAAAACAAAAAATACACAATTTTTCAGATTGCCCAAATTCTTCTGGACATGGAAATGACAATATTGCAATATCAGATATACTGCACAGATTCTGTCATGAGTAGAAATATTAATATTGCACAGATATTATCCATATTGCACATATTTGTCCATAATTAAAAAAATACTGATGTTGCACAGAAGCTAAGTAAAGATACACACGTGGACAAAACTGTTGGTTACCTCGGTTTAATGAATGCTTGCTGCATCTGG